>NC_134455.1:342639279-342946896 GCF_047948215.1 Lycorma delicatula
AATAGAAAAGGATTAATCTCGGCGATTAACAAGTTACAAGATTAAATTATAGAGTTAATTATCATGACAACAAATTGCAATAATAAATCACGTAAAATAGGTTGCAGCTGAACAATGACACAACCTTATATAAGTCACCTGCCATGACTGTACTTAAGTGAGTAAATGGTTTTTTAAACTAAACTTGAAATTGAAACCTGTAACGCATAGGGTATGATGAACTGAATGTTCCACAAATTTTAATGATAAAATAACTGTTTAACTTAATAAATAATGAAAATTGAACTTGCCTGTAGCACAAAAATAATAGCAAGAGACGAACTCATGAATGAAGGTAAATGAATAAATACAGTAATCCTGGGCGTAGCCTGCAGTGGTGTACCAGGAATGCAGGGGTGAGACGTGGTTTAGAGGTTGAGCAGGATGTGGCGTCTCAAATATGTAGCAACGAGTTTGGAGAAATTCTGCATCGATGAAATTGTAATCAGCAGCTCGAGAAGATTCAGCGTCGATAGAATTGGCAGCTTGTAGTGATTGAAACACTTTCCACAGAGACATAATGTAGAATTTGAAGGATAACTTAATGAAGAAACGAGGCAAAACAAAACATGGAGATCGGTGAAATTACGAGACACTGCCGAGTAGAGCTAGAGAATATTTAGACAGAGAAATACCGCAACGTTTATACGGGTATGAATGCGATGAAAATATTATCACAAAGTTTGAGAGAGAATGGCCATAGGCGACTGTACAGGATGAATGTTGGATCTACTCAGCCAAAAAAATGGCGTGAGTGAAAGGAGGGGGAAACCGCACCTAGGCAGACCTAAGAGAGTGTGTGTTGGTAACAAGAGTAGTGTCTTAGTGTTAGTATGGGAACGATTAGAGAAAACGTGTGGAATTCGAGAACGAAGACATAACAAAAGTAATTTACAAGCAAGCAGACCACTAAAGAATTATGTAAGGCTGATAAAATAAATTCTGAATACGCAAGTTGAAGAAATGACATCAGGGCAGACAAAGAGAAATAGACTTCTAGGAACTATGACAATATTGAAATAAAATGGTTGAGAATAAAACACACTTAAGACTAATATATACATTAAGACCAAACAGCAGTAAATAATGCGAGATATGAAATACGTTGACACCAATATGATGATGCAATCAGCAAGTCAAACTGGAGACTGAGAGAAATTGATATCGAAAACAAACCCAAACAACCTATTTTAAAAAAACACGTATGATAAGCCTTATAAAAAATGCGAAATAAATTACCAAGCCTGTAAACTACAAGACTCGACCATAACCTTGAATTCATTGGAATAAAACAACTTTACGCTTTGGCGTAAACAGCTGTTATATCAAAATGTTCAGGGCTTTTTGCATTTCTAGCAAGTTTTGACTTCAGTGTTGCTCTTACTGAGACACATGGCTTTCTGATATTCATTGTGATACAGATTTCTATTCGGTTTACCAGTCAGATAGAATTATGCTGTTTTGGATTGTGAATGGAATGGTGGATCGAGCCCTTGTTGTAGCCGTTAGGAATGGTATGTGTTGAATGGACTGATCTAGAACAAACAGTGCCAGAGATTGCGTTTGGATTGAGTTTCCAAAGTCCGTTATTTCTCTCCAGGTGTTCATCCTGCTGAGATACAACTGTATTTTGATTCGATCTTGCAATGGCTTGACACGCTGTCATGGTATCATTGTTTTTGGGTGACTTCATTGCTTTTGAGGGTTTTGTTGAGTTCCCATAGTTTTAGTTGTAACATTAACTGAATTATTACTTTGTTGATTTCCTTAATCCTCTTTTGTAGATCTTGATTCTGGGTGGTTTGACATAGTGGCTGACAATTGGATCTCATTTTTACCTACTGTTTTGTTGCAATGGCTCCATCTGAAGGTGTAGTTCACCTTGATAAGTTTCATCCAATACTTGCTGCTTTTATTAGGAAGTCTGGGGCTATATTCTGCTGTGGCAGAGATTTATTGGTCAGGTGTTCTCCTGAGACGTTCTCTTGATGAAACTTCAATACACTTCAACAAATCATTTTGGATGCTATGGATGGAATGTCCCCCTTTTTCACAATCATTCCTCCAGATTTCCTTCTTAGTTTTCTGCTCAGTTAACCTCACCGATTAATAAGAAAAGGGAAAAGCTCTGTCTGATTACTATGCTTTTTATGAACTTCATAGGATGGTAAAAATCATCCTCTGACTAAATCAGACTCGTTCTTCTGAGAGTGATCTCCTTCTACATTCTGGAGCTACATTTCCAAGTATAGAATACACAAAAACTGAATTGTTAATCCCCTTGAGTTGGATCATCTAATTACTACCTGTATGAATTATGTTTACGTTTTGGTGAACAATTCCCAGTCCATATACCAGTCATTTATGAAGTATCGTCAAACTATTCCTTTGCATGAGGAGTACTGAACTTAATATTCCACTGGTCCACATGAAAGATGTTCTGCTTGTGATCAGATAAATAAATTCTAAATCTGCCACTGATCCTAATAATATTCCACCATACATTATAACGGGAGTTAGTCTGTTGATTGCTTCTGTCTTCAGCTCTATTTGCTATTGGAGTTAGTAGTCCAGCACTTTTCTTCCCTTTGGAAAAAGGCAACTGTCTCTGGAGAGTTGCATTAGACAGTCAAGTGTCTTAGAACACTTGTTCCTAAATTTGGCCCTCCTACAAAATATTATTTTTGTCCTATCTCCATTTTAAGCTCTTTCTGTGAATTTATGCAGGATTGCTAGAGTACGTCTAACCTCAACTCCTTTCTTGACATCACTGCTCCATTTGTAGAGGGGCAAGTTAGGTAGATGCTATCTACTTTGATTTCCAAAAAGGGTTGACAAGTTGCTCCACTATATGCTTTACTATAAACATTATGGTTTAAGTAAACATCTAATTTTTTGGATTGCCTCATAACATTTGAGGAAGGAGATTTTCTATTTGCTATGGTGGTGTGACATTTTCTTGTGAGTTTGTTGCTTCCTCTAAAGTTCCTCAGGGCTCCAGTTTGGGTCCACAGCTTATTTACTTACTTATATTATTTATTATTTATGATTGACGTGTCTGTGGTTATCTCTGTTGACTTGGAAATTTACACAGATGATCCCAAGATTTATCATTATCATTCAATCTCTTCTGCGCACAACCATCTTCTGATAGAATAATATAATAATAATTATAAATTTTCTTACCTGATTGGAAATTAAAAAATTAAACGTGTAATTCTGTATTGGACTGGGGTGTTCATATTGACAAATGGCTTCTACTTACTAAATATTTCAGCAGTGAAGTTTCCAGAGCCAAAAGAAATCTTTGTAAATTTCTACTAACACACTAGATTAATCTAAGATTAATCTGCAGAGTCAATTATTCGGCTGTTGCAAACTAAATGTTATTGGTGCTGAAATACTGTTCAATTATGTGGAATAGCGATCAGCAGTATACTTCTGCATAAACTGAGGGAGTTCAAAAGAGGTTTCGGCAGTTTTTAACTGGTAGAGGTTTTCCATCAGATGAGAATTATGATAAAACATTGCTGTATCATGAAATAACACTGCTTCATGTTAGGCTTATAAATATTAATGCAGTGTATATATTTTAATTATTGCATAATTTTGTTGATTGTAATATTTTGACTTGGGACTGAGAATATCTTATGAGCCTATCTGTAAATATGTTTACCACTGTTTAGGGAATGAACTCATCACCATTATATAGATTTGTTGAGATGGCTTGAGATATTTGTTGAAAAACTGACTTTTTGATGGGAGAATGCCAAAATGTAAATCAGCTGCTTAAATTATAATGTGATGAACCTATCGTTATTTATATATATATATATATATATATATATATATATACACATACATACACACATACACACACACAATAGACTTCTGACTATCCGACCTCTGTCTAATCCAGCCCAACATAATTACGTACTGTACATAAATAAATAAATGAATAAAAAAATAAAATCACATAGTTTTTATGAAAACAACTTTTTGCAATGATAGAAAGTGAATGAGCATAATAGAAAAAAAAAAAGAAATATGATTTCTCTTAATATTTTCTTTGTACTTTACCATATATACAAATTATTTTTCTATGCTTGTTTTTGTGTTGATGAATGTTTTTTGTTACATTATTTTTCGACTACATTTCCTAAGCGAGTGTACATTAATGGGTGATAATACGAATGACTTAATTACAGTATAGTAGTATAAGTCTCCGTACATTTCCCTGAAATTATGATTCATTCCTTATCAAGCACTCTTGCTCAATAATGTTGTGTTCATTAGCTTTAATTATTTTGCGAAGACGTTAGGCCAAATACTGTATTGTAACGACAGTCAAAACACATGACACCATCCATTCATTAAAAATAGAATATTTCATCTGCAGTTCTAGTTGCCTAGCCATACCAAAAGTACAGTACAGTATGTACCTCATTTTTCTTGTCCTGATCAGTTCAAAAACTAATATAATCGAATTAAGTTTGTGCTCCGTTAATCTTTTAAAAAGTTTTATTAATCCGTGTGAGTTTGTGTGCATGTGTAATTTAAAATGGGAGATAAACGAAAGAAAGTTGTGACATTAGAAGAAAAGCTTAATGTATAAGTATAATGCTATAAGTAGGATGAATGCTAGTGAATTTGCAAAAAAGATTGCTTTTGAGTCAGGCATAGGAAAAAGCACTGTTGGCAACTGAAAAAAAAAACTATAGGGAAATAGAGAAATGGTCCACTAACCAAGCCACTGGAAGTAGAATCAAAGTTAGAAAAACAATGCATAAGGCAAGCATTCTCAGGTTGAGGGGGGGCTTTTAATTTGTGGCTTGAGTTTTTGAGGGGTAAAGGTTTGCCTGTTTCTTATCAATCAAGAAAAGGCGGTTGAGTTTAAAAAGCAAATCAAAGGAGATGACGGCGAATTTACAGCCAGTGACGGTTGGTTGGATTGCTGGAAGAAACGTTTTGGTATTAGATAGATTATGAGTAAGTCTTTGTTATGTTATAAGATAGATAAGTGGTGAAGCGTTGTCTACAGATAAGAATGCTATTCCCAAATGCAAAGTTCATCTTATCATCCTGCTGGATAGGTTAGGAATTTCTGGAGAAGCAGATATACAACTGTGACGAAATAGGGCTTAATTACAAGTTATTACTATTAAAGACCCTAGCATCCATACAGGAAAAAGTTCAACTGGATACAAAAAAAGCAAAGAATTTGTAACAGTTTTAGCGTGCAGTAACACTACTGTAAATTACAAGTTGAGGGTAACATTAATTGGAAAATCTAAAAAATGTAGAATCATTCCCATTGTATTATACTACACAGAAAAAGGTGTGGATGAATGAAGAAATTTTAGAAATTGGTACCACTATTGAAAAGCATTTGGCTGATAATAATTTTCAGAGGAGAGCAGTCCCTATCATAGACAATGCACCATCCCATCCGGCCACCAATGAATTAGTAAGTGGCAGTATAAAAGCTTTTTTCTGCCTGCAAATGTTACATCTGTCTATTTAAATCATTAAAGAAAAGGTTTCGACACCAGCTAATCACAAGACTCATACGGCAATTGAAGATAATCGAGATATTCAGACTGTATTGAAGGTATTTCAGACATTATAAACTGTGTTGAAGGAATATGTTAGACATTATATGATGGGTGTCTTAAGGGATGGGAAGAGATATCAGCCATATCGCTTGTGAGGTCTTCGAAAATATTACTATATCATAAGGCCAGTGACGAGTGAGAAGGTATAAAAAACTAGTGTGACAAAGAAATTATAAAAAAAAAACTTGTTTCATTGGTGGAAAAAATACCTGGCTATGAGGCAGCTGATTTGAAGGATGTTATGGAATGGATGGAGCAGGATGAAATTGAAGAAATAACTGTTGATGATATAGTAGCGATGGTATTAAATGGAGACCAAAGTGAAGAAGATACAGTTAAAGAAAGACCCAATCTGTTACCATATTGGGAAGCTCATAAAGCGATCTAGACTGCGGTCAAATACATACATCAACAGGAAGAAGCGACACTAGTAGATATCATGTGCTTACATAAATGGTGGGACTTAGCGAGGAAGAGAATGCAGCAAAAGATACAAACTTCAATTTTTTAAGAGTTAAACCAAGTAAGTTAATATTCAGTGTTCAGTTTTATTAATATTAATGCAGTACATAAAAAATTCAGATTGTAGGCATACGTTGTCCATTAACATAAATTAAATTTAGAAAACATTTGTTTTTTTCTTTGCTTCACAACACTAAGAATTTAAAAAATGCACTGCACCATAGTAATTAGTTTTAAAAAAGATACTGTATGTGAAACAAGGCTATATTTTGTAGTACAGTATATATAAAGGTCGTCAAACTCATAATAAATGATTAAACTTTGAACTCTTGTCATATCTGGCATTGTTGCTGTCTGGCCTGGCTGGTTGCCCTATTAAGGCCAGATATTGCGAGTCTACTCTATGTGTAAAAATATATATATAATTTCTGTAGTAATTTACATTCATTGTTCGAAGTTACTCTGTATAATTGTTCTACCTTTGATATTTATTTTAATTGTGAAGACTATGATATCTGGATTAGATGTAAAAATGACTGGTTTATATATAAATGTTAACAATTATTTTTAAATAAGCACTTCATACTAAGGCTTCAAGCTGTTCTATTGTGCTTGTCTCATTCTTGGTTGCACAGTCTCTTATCGCCTTAAGAGCTTCTCAGTAACAGATTGGGTCTTTCTTCAACAACAGTATCTTCTTCACTTTGCTCTTGGTTTATGCTGTGGAAGGAGACAGCAGGGTGTAAAGGGTGTGTGGGAACCCTGCTAAAAAAAAAAAAATGAAAAATAATTATTACGAGTTGTGGCTATTAAATAACGAGACTAATGCTGTAAAATATTTTATTTTAAATTTATACATATTTAGTTATTGTCTCCTTCAATATGCATTCCTCCTATATCCCTACAATGCTCCATGTGGATTTTCCATTGTTCTAAGTGCTGGAAGTCTTCTTCTGTGAGCTCTTTCATGATGCGTGCCGCTTTTCCTTTCACAGCTTCAACGTTCTGAAATCTTGTTCCTTTTAATGAAGATTTGACCTCGGGGAACAGATAAAAAGTTACATGGTGCCAGGTCAGGCAAATAAAGTGGATGGTCTAACACTGGGATGTTATACTTGGCTGGAAACGTCTTAACAGACAATGCAGTGTGAGCCAGTGCGTTATCTTGATGAAGAACCCCATGACTTGTTCTTCCACAATTCGGGTTGGTTTTTTCTTATTTTTTCACAAAGTTGAGCAAGGACCTTAAATAAAAACAACAATATTTAACGACGGTCAGATCAGATTACCAATTTTTTCAATATTTTTATCTATTTTTGATATGGAAGGGCGACCCGGGTGAACATCATTTTCAATGTTTTCTTGGCAATCTTGGAAACACTTAAACCACTCAAAAACCCACACATGTGATATTCATTCCCATATACTTTTTTTTAATAAAAGATAAGTTTCAGTGGTGGTTCTTCCAAATTTCATATGAAATTTCACAATTCTTTACTCTAATAACATTTTTTCGGCAAAACGAAAACACAGATGTTATCCAAATGAAGGCCATGACCAGACTAATATGTCTACAGAAACTGAAGTGACAACAATCGGAAGAGAAGGCTTCATGCTACAAAGCTGACAGTCATACAAATTTGGCACATGTGCAGTTCTTCTGTAGCAGTAATACTCGTTATTTAATAGCCACACCTCGTATCTTCATCACCACCACCATCACTATCTTATTACTATAATAGTGATAACGTAATAGGTTTTATAAATTATAATTAAAAAATGGGTGAAACTACTTACTACTCACTTACAGCATAACAGGCACAGTATTTATTTTATTCATCGCATAACTTGTGAAGCAATAAAAATGTGGATGTGTTGTTTTCTACAGTCAGGTCTTAAAAGAATTATAGATTGTCAAGTTTGTATGCTTTATAAAGGGAGTGTTAAAAATAAATTTTTGTGTGAAAGTAATTAACCAATTAAGTTGTATTCATATTTTACAGTAACATTGGATTACTATACTTTCAATTTATCTATTAGGTGAGCACTTGCTTGGTTGGAGCAATCATAAACTATGATGATAAGTATTGTATAGTTAACTCCTAATACTATAAAGAAAGATTACAATTTCAGGAGAAAACTGCACAACACCGTATATAACAATCTCTTTATATGATTACTATTTGGAAGAAGGTTCACTGTTTAAAAGTTAATAACAATAAAAATAACAGGGCTTTGCATTTTTGTAAGTCATGATTTCTTTAAAGTAGAAAACCAGTGAAATATGAAAACTTTAAACAAACAAGTTTGATCAGTATCATAAAATATTAAATTTGATAAAGAATATGATTGGTTATATCCATTCCAAAACCTAATATCAAGAATTTTTTAACAGTTAAATATTATGAGTAGAATAATTGTCAGTGAATTAATATAGCTTTATACAAATTTGCAATTAACTGTTAATCCTGTTGATCTAGGTACAACTGTAACAGATATGATGAAGAAGAAGCAAAAGCAGCTAGAGATGCACAAGAACGATCTAGAGCTGCATTACAACGCTATTTATTTTATTGTAATCGCTATATGAACCATATGCAGTCATTAAAATTTGAAAATAAATTATATGCCTCGGTTAAAGCAAAAATGGAAGAAATGCAACAACATAATATGTCATGGATTGAGGTCAGTTCAGTTAAAAAATTTCATTTCCTTTGTTGTTAATGGAAGTATGGGTAGATTGCACATGTTATGACAGCTTCTTTGCAAGTCACCAGTTTATTCACTGGTATGATTCCATATAGTTAGACAAGTAACATTTTCATTTTTTGAAGTGGTTTGGGTAAAAACAAATCAGATCTTCATAAAGATGCTGTAAGTTTTTGAATATAAAAAACCAAACGCATGTTAAGTAATTGAGTGAACATTAAACATAGCTGTGGGATGAGGTCAGTTTATTATATACATCCTTTTCTGTTAATAGAGGCAAATCTGTTAAAGAAGTATTTAATTACAATTTTGAAATTATATTTTATAATTTTTATATATTAAATGCTTTTAAATAAAAAATCAGATTTGTTCATTTAAAAGCAGTTTTAGTAGAGAAGTGCTTCTTGGGACAGTCGATAAATGAATAATTGATGTGTAGTTCATTCTCTGACCAACAGAATGAGTAATGGATAGATTTATTTTAATTACAGTTTAAATTCCCATTTATCTGGATTGTTATGACCAGTTTAGCAAGTGTATTACTTTTTTTTTTAACTTAACTTGTTTGTAATTTTGAATTTTTTACGGTACTTCAGAACATCCTTTGTTTTACAGTTTTTAACCAATCTTTAAATTAAAGTTTGTTATGCAGTCATTCATGCATTTATATGTTGAGTCAGCATTTCTCAACTTTTCAGTATTTCCAACCCAATTTTCAATCATAATTTTCATCATGTCCCCCTGTCCAGCCAATCTGTTGTGTCGATCCTTCTATCGCTATCAAATCTACTGTGAATATGTATGTTTTAATTTGCATGTTAATTGTAATTCACAGTATTAAATATTCACAACAGTAGATTTATACAAAATCATGGATAGATTTTTAATTGGGAGTAGGTGAGCATTAGACAATAGTGAAGCATCAAAAAACACACAGATTGTGTGGTTCCAAAAATGAAATGATGAAAATATTCTTAAGAATACTTAAATTTTGGTTTTACCAATATTTAATAGTAAATGAAAAAGAAAAGACTCCTGTCTGTCATTTGCTCAAAAATTTTGGCAGCAGACAGCATGTAACTAAATAAACTTAAACGACATTTGGACATTTTTCATAGTATGTTAACGAACCCCAAAAATTTTTCAAATTATAATTAAAATCATATGAAAAGCAAACATAATTTTTATAAAAACTTTATAAATGAAAAAGCTTTATTTGCCTTTTACAAAGTTTCATATAAATTAGCCAGATGTAAAAAGCCTCACACAATTGGTTAAGAGCTTATTTTGCCAGCTGCAATTGAGATTGTAGAAACTGTGGTTGGAGGTAATTTTGACAAACAGTTGCAGTCCACACCTCTCAAATTATACTGTTGCTCATCAAATTCGTGGTATAGCTGAAGTTGTACAGAATCAGCTTTTTGGGAAGTTGCGTGACAAAATTATTTTCACTTCAGTTTGATTAGGCAACAGATAACAATAAAGATGTTCATTTCATTGCCTTGTACGATTTTGAGATGTTTACATCAGCAGTAAAAGAACTGCTTTTCTGCAAACCAATAAAACTCAAAGTAACAGCACTCACATTATTTGCTATCTTAAATGATTTTATAAACGAAGCAAACATAGAATGGAAAATTTGTTTCAGAATATGCACCGATGGTGCTCGTTCAATGTCTGGAAAATTCCAAAGATACAAAGTATACTTGTGAAACAAAAATCTCCATGATGTGTCTGAACATGTTGCATGATTCACAGAGAAGCTCTGGCTTCCAAAGAATTGAATCTTGGTCTGAATATTGTGCTAATGACAGTTGTAACCACAGTAAATTATATAAAAATGAGACCCCTACAATCAAGAATTATTTCTGCACTTTGCTGTTTTATTGCAAGGCAAGATGGTTATCATGTGGAAAATTTTTGCAATCTGTTTATGAATTAAAAGAGATAAAATTACCATTTTTCTAGAAGAGGAAAACCGATCGGAAATTGAGAAGTTTCAAAATGTTTTATTTTTAATGAAATTGAGCTATTTGGTTGACATTTTCAAGACATTAAATACATTGAATCTTCAACTCTGAGGAGCAAATACACATATGTTGGATACAAGTGATAAAGTTAATACTTACAAGTTAAAGTTAATGTAGAAAATTGGAATTGTGAAGCAGAAATTTAAAGCAAAAAACCTAGAAATGTGTTTAAAACTTAGAAGGCTGAAGAACAATATGTGAAAGTTGTTTTTGTAACCGTTGAAAATCATATAGCCATCCAGGCAAAGAATTTAAAAAAGTATTTTCTTGCTGACGACAACTTTGTAGAAAGTTACAAGTGGGTTGGGGATCCATTTTAAAATACTCTTCTGAAGGGCTGTCAACTGCAGAAGAAGAAATCTTCATAGACTTTCATGGCTAGTGGCAAAATCAAAAGACAGTTTAGTAATAAATCACTCTTCGAATTTTGGGCAGGGATAGATGATGAGTTTTCTGAGGTTTTTGTTTACTGCTCCCATTTTCAACATCCTACCTCTGGGAAGTAGGATTTTCTGCAGTGGCTGCTTTGAAGACAAAATATAAATCTCAGCTAAATAAAAAAAATAAAGTGTCTATTTCTAGGCAGGCTTAAGGGAATTGCTAATAATTATTAATACATTGTGTAGTATTGTTACAATTGTATTTATAAGTGTATTATATCATTGTAAATGTGTATTTTATTATTTATTATGTCAGAATGTATTTTGTTTTGCTTTCCTTTCAGTAAATAATAAATTATTTTAATAATATTTTCTTTTCGATAAGCTCACTCTCCCCATTTAGTATTATCACGCCTTCCTAGGGTGGTGCGCCCCAAGGCGCACACAGTGGTTGAGAAACACTGTGTTATATAATTAGAGCATGTATATATTCAATGTACATGAAAAAAATTTAGCTTAAACATGCAGAGAAGAATATATATATATATATATATATATATATATATATATAAAAATGTGTTTTTAATAATGCAGAGAAAAATTTTTGTGCTGTATATTTAATGATAAAAAATGAATATTAATGAGAATTGGAAGAAGTTTTAAATTGCTTACATTGTCATAATGTTAGGCAAGACTATTGCTAGATGAATTGCAGTCCAAAAGACTAAATGCATATTGGAAAAAACTGTTGTCTAAAATTATTTAAAAAAACGTTGGTTGTGTTGAAACTTTATTGTAAAGCAAAAACTGAAATAAGAAAACTGGTAGTGAAAGGTTTTTTATTTACATTCAGAATGGATAGAAATTAACCTCTAATGCTAGATGATAAAGAAAGTTTTAGAATTGACTAGGAGAATATGACGGTGAAAATAAGAAAAAAATAAGATTGTGATGCTATTTTAGCTAAACAACTGTCTTTGTCAATAGATGAAATTTGCAGAATTACTGAAGAAATCACTGAAATCAAATGAAGTCCTGAAAATTTTCTCCAGTCAAAAGTTTAAAAAATAAAATTGAGATTGTTTTGGCGTTGAAAGAAGAGATTTAAAAAAAAACAATATCAACAGGTTTTATTTTTAAAAAAACATTTACTTTAATTCTTTGGTTTTTAACAGTTTAAAAATTCTTGCATAAATTTTAAAATTTTATTTCAGTTTCTACCTTTTTTGAGTTAAAAGGTCAGTAATAAAACTACTGCCTTGAAATATAGTGCAGGGATAATATTTTTAATCAGAACTTAATCCCAAATCTATTTAACAAATGCTTTGCTTTTTGTAGAATTTCATTGGTACATAACTTCCCATATAAATTAAGGGAGACTACTCTACTTAACATTTGAATGAATTTAATTTTTTCAAATTAACTTTAAATTAGATTGAGATTACAGAGTCATAATTTAGTTACTTTCATATATTTATATACAAGCATAAGCTATTGAAGTCACACATTCACTCTCTCATCATTTGTCTGAAGAATATGTGTAATATTGACTGTGTTAGTAGGCCTATTTTCTTCAAAATTGATTTCATTATAAGTAAACTTTGACTTTTATTGTTATTACTATGTTCATTAAATATGATTATGTTTTTGATCTTGATAGTCTATAAATTGAATTTTAAAATAAAATTTAGACCATGAGGTTTATTTATTTTTTTTAAATCATATTTTTAGATAGACATATAATTATTTTTCTTAGGTTTATTAATTTACAAAAATTATTTCATAATATATCTTTATTTTAAATTAAATCTTATTTAATTTAATTAAAATTGTATTTAAATTGATTGTGACACTTCCAGATCAAGCAAACTTACATTTATTCAGACCATATCCAGACCTAGTCAAGATGATAGGATTGTACTATAATTTGTTTTCTTGTAATAAGAGTATTTCATTGTTATGAGATGAGATGCTCTGTAACGTATATAGTGGAGGGGGGAGTGTAGTGTAGAACCAACAGTAGCTTTCAGATTAATCTGAATACAGTTGTTATTTAATAAAATAAAAAGTAGCCTTATTTAGAAAAAAAGTCATACTTGTACAATTAGTGAATATCTAGTAATTAATATGTTCTCCTTTATTCTTTGTCACTTGACATACACGATTTGGCATTGATTAAAAAAAAAAATGTGTCCTACACATTTCGGATTTCTTCAACATGAAATTGTATCGATATTATTGCTTTAATGAGGCCTTTTTATAGTACAATTCATTTTTTTGTCATTTTTTTTTTTTTACTATTTTCAGTTTTTAACACAAAGATTTTAATTGGGTTTAAGTCTGGGGAGTTACATGGCCAAGGGAGTACTAATGTTTCATTCACGAAAACAAGAGTTGGTATGGCATCAAACCTTGTGGAAATCGTTTTGAAGTTTAGTCACAACCTTTTCCTTAAGAATCTTGATACAACAATCACTTTTCAACATGCCATCTATCTGAAGTAATGAACTATTGAAATGTTAACAACCCCATTATTTAACGGGGATATTTAACTAATTGCTGGATATGAACTGGTATTGTATTTTCACCTGATGCTTTTTAATGTATAAAACCCTTTGCCCCTGAACATAAAGATATATGACTAATCTGAAAACATAACATTTTTCCAATCATCTTTGGCCCAGTTAGCATGTATGTATTTTGGCCCACAGAGCCTTTTTTCTGCACATTACTATTGTTAAAAGCTGCTGTTTAACTGGTTGAGGAGCTTTCCATCCAGTTACAAGAAATCAGCATCTAACTGTTGTCACATGTAAATCTGTTCCACTGGCAGCTAATTCTCAAATTAAATCACAGCAGATAATTTTGGATCAAGTTTTACTTTTTAACCAGTAACCAATCGTGTGTAGTAGTTTTTCTTTTATGATCATATTTGCCTTTCATTTGAGGTGAAAAGGAATCAGTTTCTTTAAGTTGTTTTAAGATAGCATTTACTGTCCCTAGTCCAATACCACACTCAGAAGGTTGGATGCTTTCTTGGAGTTATGTCCATTGTTATACATTCAGGACACACTGCACAGAAAATATGATTTTCTAATAGGAAATGAAATAAACTTTGACAAAATACTATTTATAACATGAAAATTGCTAAATAACAAAAGAAAAAAATAACCTTTCATTACACAATAGACAACTTAAAGAATGGGTATGGTCATGCAGTTTAACCACAACATAGAAATAAAAGATTCCTCTGTTTTATAATCTGTAATGTATTTAAATACTGTTGTGACTATTTGTATGTGTATGTGACTATGAATATCTTAATAAAGTAACGCTAATAAACAATTTTTGTTTCCTAACGTGCGATACATGATTTTAATTTGTTTTTTTGATGCTGAAAACGAATATGAACTCAGAATCTTTGTCACCTACCATTTTTGAAAAATGTTTAAATTTTAATTAAAGGTTTTTTTTCATTTGTCAATGTATAGTTAGCATTTTAAGCTGCTATATTGTAGTTTGTTAGCTCATTTTTTATTGTTTAACTTTGTTAACATAATTTGTAAGCTATAAATAAACAATACTAGACAAAGAATTAAATCATATCATAGTCACATACTATGACATCATATCTAATACTGACCGAGTAAGCCTTCATGGACATGATAATCATGTCTGTGCAGGTCAAAACATGTAGCTGAAAACACAGCTGTGTTGTTTGTATTAAGCACTGGATTTAGGAATGGATTAAATTTTTTCACTCTTATTGCTGTCTTAAGTTTGTTAACAGTGCAGTATCATAATGTCTCGAAATTGTGTAAATGATCAGGATGCCTTTTGTTATGTATGTGGTGAGTTTACTGTAATATCAAATAGAAAAACATTACACCTTTAATTAAAAAAGCATACCATTTGTACCTTCACTGTAAAGTTGGTGATCAGGATAAGACATGGGCTCCTCATATAGTATGCACTAATTGTTCTGTCTAATTAAGTGGAAGACTGAAAGGTAAACTGAAGGATTTCCATTTGGTTTAGCGTGAACCAAAGGATCATATAACAGATTGTTACTTTTGTTTAACAAGTGTGTCTGGAATTTCTAAAAAATCTAAACTTACTGTAAAATATCCTTCATTGCAATCTTAATCAGGCCTGTACCTCACAGTGAAATTATTCCTGTTTCTGAGCCACCTGTGAATGTATGTTTCAAAAGCAGCGATGAAGAATCAGGCAGTACTGAAAACGACAACAATGATTTTAAATTATCTTCCAATAAGCCACGTCTTATATCACAAAATTAATTAAATGACTTTGTTAGGGATTTAAATTTATCAAAAAATCAAGCTGAACTGTTAGGATCGAGACTGCAAGGTTGGAATTTACTACAAAAAGTACACAAATTTTGGGCTTTCGAAGCAGACAAAAAGAACTTTCTCAGTAAGTTTTGATGAAAATAATTTGGTTTATCGCTCAAATATTGATGAGCTTATGTTGCACTTAGGACAAGTTCATAAACCTGAGGACTAGCGCCTTTTCATAGATTCGTCCAAGTATAGTTTAAAAGTGGTTCTACACCACTTTTAAACTATAACAAATAACAGAAACAAATATCCTTTGATTATGGTATTAATTTGAAAGAGACATAAGATGTGATGAAAGACTTTTTTGAAAAAATAAATTATAGAAAACATAGCTGGAACATGTGTGATGATTTGAAAGTTATAGCATAGTTTTATAGTTATTTTATTAGGCATGCAGTTTGGCTATATTAACCTTTTCCCATCACAATGATCCATGGTTGATTAGCGCTCCACGAAAATATGTTTATATCTGATTGCCTCCCTTCATACTCTTATTCTACCCTCTTGCGAAAAAAAATTTTTTAAATTACAGTATGTTAAAGGGATTTAACAGATTCTGACAAAAAAAACGTTATGATTGGTTATTTTTTATGCCTGTAACAAAAAAATTGAAACTACAAAAATTACGATAATTTAATTGCAGAATTTTTTTGCACATTTCTACCGCATTTTTTATTAGCGAATTTTTTTTTTGCTTTGTGTTTATGAAACATAGTTTGCTGATTTAAAAAATAATACTTTCAAGCAAATCGGTTGAAAATGGGGCAAAATATGATGAAAAACCCGTGTCATAAATCACAGATTAGTAACATATGTTAGTATAAGTGAAAGTAGATTCAGAAAACTACGTTTTATAAAAATTCCCACCATTCCAAAGGCTATTCAAATTGACAAAAAACCATTTTTACTGAATACTGTTATTCATTACGAATCGATATGTGTTACATGTTTACCGACATCATTTGTCTGAAAAGATATTTATAGACCTCAAGTAAAAGTGACGTATTTATGACCACAAATTCCTTTTTTTTTGTGTGCCGTATATCATAATTTATTATGTGTTTCAATACATCGATATGTTGCTAGTAAGATAAGCTATTTTTGTAAATAATAAATAAATCCGTAATCCTCATAGCAATTATAATACACAAGTCACACACACACAAGCACATTTCTGAGAAAAAAATGGTTATATTCTTTCTAGTCTAAATAAAACATTTTACATCGTATAAACATCGTTCAAATTGTCTAATAAAACTGATTCCTTTATAAATATAAAAAAAAATAACTGACTTAGATGCCATATAAAATGATTTTGTAACAGCATTTTAAAACTGACGCCGTACATAACCAGTTCCAAGGCTACATGATCTGAAAAGGTTAAGTACATGTGTTTTCTTAGTGAATGGGACAGCCGAGCTAGGGATAAACATTATGTTACCAAAGAGTAAAAGAAACAAGACAACTTAACTCCAAATGGGAATAATATTCATGAGCCCTTAGTTGAACCCAAAAAAACGTTTACTCCCTCTCCATATCAAGCTAGGACCAATTAAAAATTTTGTAAAAGCAATGAAGAAGGATAGTCCTGGATTTTTGTACATCAGGCAGAAACAAAAATTTGACAATTACCACAATATTGTTAATCAACTTCTTACTTCATACATATGGGATGTAATATATCTTTGAAAATACATTTCCTCCACTCACATCTGGATTTTTCCCAGACAAGTAACGAACACTGTGAACAACTCCATCAAGACATTTCGGTGATAGAAATCCATTATAAAGGGAAATGGAATACTAATATGCTAGCTGATTACTGTTGGACATTAATTTTGTATGCGCCTGAGGTTATTAATAAAAGAAAAGCATCAGCAAAATCATTCTAACACAGGTGGTGGCCATGCAAAATTATAAATTTTACAGATTTTAACTATTTTCCCTTAATTTTTTTGAAGTATAATTTATTTAAAACTAAGGGTGATAAAAGAATTATATTTACTGATCTGTAATGTTTTCAAAGAAGCAATTCAAGAAACGGTACCACAGAGAAACATTAAAAAATTTATTTTTGTCTATCAGTGTAATTACTGGGTAAAGTATTTTAGATAAAAATTGTTCATGAACCACCTGTCATCAACATACTTAATCTATCTGCTTCTTATTCAAATTTTTTGTCTGTTTGCTATAAAGTAAGAGAAAACCTTTTAAGAGCATCAATTACATATCACTGAAGTACCAAAAATTCTGTTGCCAATAGATGATGATTTAATATAGTAAAATACTCCTGGTACAAAGCAGTATGCTGCATTGTGCTTTGATGTGTATAAACATTACAATTGCATAGATATAACTTTTTTCGTTTAGACTAATTCTTGTTGATAAAACTGATTATTTCACTTCCCAGAAGTTGAATAATTTTCTCTTTTAAGTATAGTGATTAGTAAAGTCGAATCATCTGTCTAGTCAAATGTTAGTGTATTTGTGTTTTTAATCAGTATGTATGCCACTCTTACAGGTCTATTTAAATAGTTAATTTTTTTACTTTATTTTTTCCTTAACCTTGTCCCAGTTTCTGTTATTAGTGTTGCTAGTCACTACAGAAATGAGTATCACATTTTTAGTTGGTAATTACAACAAAAGTGTTTTTCAGCAAGAACTTCATTTTGAAGTACATATTTTAGAATATCGTTATCTTCGGTTTTCCTCTTGTAAGTGAGCTCTGGAGCATCCCTACACACAGTACAGCAGTAATCTGCAAGCATTGCTTCATTCCAACGGCCCTGATATCTTTCTTCCATCTTTCTCAGTGTTTGTCATTGACTACTCCACAACTAGGAAGGAAAAAGTCCAGGTGTGAGTGAAGATGGATTTTTAAGGGACATGTTGCATCCAAGTTGATTGTATTTTTGCATAAGTACTGTCACCAGCTGACTGTAGTTTTCATCTCTTTTGTTGCCTAAAAATCCATGATTACTTCCTTTAAGAAGGTCTGAATGAGATCACTCAATTTCACTTGACTGAGTCTGTGCAGTTTATCATCTTTTTTGTCAAGAGTTATGGAATCTTGTTGGATTCTTCTTCTTCTACTTCTACACTGTCTTCATTTTTTACTTCAAGCTTATTTTGGGATGGTGTAGGAACAGGTAAACTATCTGAATGTGGAATAGGTCAAATAGCAGATGAAATATTAAGGTATTGAACTGTTCCCCTTTTTTTCATAGACAATCCTCCCTTTATAGGTGGAGTGAAGCAGAAATAGCAGTTATTTCTGTATGGTTTGTAGGCTCCCACCAAACCATAGGCACAACAAAAGCCATTGATCATTTTTTTTATTTTTCAGCCATTCTCGTAGTGTAACTGAACAGAGTTGCAACATATATGTGGAGCCCATGAGTTATCCTGGTCCCCTGCCATCATACCAAAATAATGCCAGAAGAGGAATCAGATTGCGTTTCTGTGATGAAAACGTTATTTCACCACAATTGTAACAAAAATTATTCACTGAATTTATACATTTTCGTGGCATTTTGATTTAACAAATTTTTTACTTAAAAAGCACTCAAAAACCAGAAATTCTGCAGTAATTACAATTATATGAAACTCAAAGTCACACCAAAAGTAATAATGTTTATAACCTACAAAGAGCTGGAGAATGTTGTGTTTTGTCATTTAACAGGTGTGACAACTCCAAAAACCAAATTACCCACAAACTAAAAATGTAGATTGGGTAAAAAATGACATGTATCTCCATATAAAGAGCTAACCAGTCATTTTGATGGTGATTTTTGAGTTCAGCTGATGGAAATACATGAGAGAATAAGCTATTTTTGAGTCCAAAACATTTTCATTGTTTGACAGTGAATATTTTTTTTAACCAATATATTTAAATTAAAAAAATAAATAAATAAGGGAAATGAAGTCTGATTCGAACCATTGTGCCTTCACCTTATAAGATCCAAACATTTCATTAATTAAAATTTCATTTGGCTATAACTCTGGAACAATGAAAATAAGCACCAGTATGATACATCGTTGAAAAGTTCTCAATGAGAGCTTACTGCAGTTATGAAAAAGTTCAAAATCCAGATTTTTTCAATTTGGGCTTTTTTTTATCAAAAGTGGAGGTGCACAGCTAGATGTTACAACAGTCCCAAAGCCAAAATTTCAACATTCTACGGCTAATCGTTTTTGAGTTATGTGATGGTCAAAATTCAGAGATGGTCAAAATGTATATTTCTATTGAAATCTTAAAACCGAAATTTTTTTGCGATCACAATACTTCCCTTACTATACAAGAAAGTAAAAATAATGAAAGAATTAGCATTTTATTAATACGCTTTATAAGTAAGATTTTGAAGCATGATTAGATTTCAATCTTTTCTTCTGTGATGACATGTTTGGTCTTAAAATCCCATAATTGCTCATGATCATTATCATAGTGAAAGAATGATATTGTAACTCATTCTATAATAATTGCAATTTGTTCTATGACTAATTTTCATTTACTCACATTGAGTTATTTTACAAAATGTGCAAGCAATTTCAAAATAAATTATTCATCATTGCTTCTCAGGTCTTTATTACTTAATTTACTTATTCAGGGTTTATTACTTAATTGGCATAATATTTTAGTGTATTCTTTGTTCTTATAAATTAAGTTTTTATACAAATTATTTGAATAAAACTTGTCTTCTGTTAACAGGTTCAGTTTCTTAAAAAGGCTGTGGATATTCTTTGCCAATGCCGACAAACATTAATGTACACTTACGTATTTGCTTATTACCTCCGTAAGAATAATCAGTCTGTCATGTTTGAAGTATGTATATATATTATAATTTTTGTTAATATGATTTTTAATCTTAAGTGTACAAAGTGAAGGATATTTGAATAATATAAAATACACATATGTAAAAGTCATTTTAAAGCATTTTATTTTTATGTTTTTAGAATAAAATTTAAGTTACCACAGGACAGTGCATTACATAAGCCTAGGAACAGACTTGCCAAAACATTCTTGATTCTAAAATCTCTGAGCTGCTCTTTTAACTACATCATTAAACAAACAAAAAATGTCAAGATAAACTTGAACCTAGTTGTCATAATCATGAAAATCTTTTCCAGTCAGATGTTATCTTCATAAGCAATTTATTATTACTGGTGTAAGATCTGAGGTGCACAAAGGATGGGCAGAATTTTCTAATTGATGGTTTACTTTGAGATGCAGTATGAGGACAGATGTTATAGGCAGATCTATATTAGCATTTTTCACGTTTTATTTTATTTTTCAATGAATTATACGATAGTGTCTCACATTAAGCATTAGTATTAATGGAGTCTGCTTGAGGCAGAAAGTTGATGAAACAGTCCTTCAAGAAAGTTGTCCATGATTCAGAGACAACTTCGACCAAAAAACTGATGAAAAACATTTTTTCATCATAAATGGATTACATTTTCCCTTTAAATTTAGTATGTCATTTTGTTTTGCGTATTCATATCATCCCAATAGAAATAAATTGGCATTGAATTTTATTTGCAATATCTTGGGTAATGCGAAACAATCTCATAACTGAATTTTTAACTGACAATCATATCAGTTAATAAGTTATAATAAGGTTTATTAGTGTGCCTAGGACCCATAAAAATATTTACCCAGAAATATTTATTAGTGCATTTTACTTATTATTTTCCTTGTTAATTTTCATCTTTGACACTGGGCAGGGGGGATAGTATTAGTGATGTTTTCATGTTTGTAGATTAAGTATCTAGTTTAAAAGAAAAATAATAATCGCTTGGTAGGAAAAAATAACATGAATATCTAAATTTTAACGAATTTTATCTGCCCACCAGGCTGGTCTAGTGGTTAACTTGTTATTGTAATCAGCTGATTTTCAGTCATGTTCAAATTCTTTGAACCTTTTAACCTCTGGGATCACCGTTAGGTATTACTTCAGAGGAGATGAAATGAATGACAATTCTTGCAGCATGTGAAAATGCCATGTTTGATCAGGATTTGAACTCGGGACCTCCAGATGAAAGGCTGATACGCTACCACTCACGCCATGGAGGCTGGCGAAGTTCAAATCCTAGTAAAACTTAGTTGTTTTTATATGGATTTAAATACTAGGCAGTGGGTAGTGTACTTTGGTGGTTGGGGTTCAATTAACCACATGTCTCAAGATTGGTCAGCCTGAGTCTGAACAGTACTATATATCATCTTCATCTCATTGGGCTGTGAAGAGATAGCTTATATTGTTCACTAGTTCAACAGATTGCAATGTGCACATTAAAAAAAAGATAAATTTTATCTCATTACTTAGTTTAAATTTAAATTAAGAAATCATTAAAGCACATGAATAGTGATTAAAAATAACATTAAAAAAGAATATTATGAAGTGAAAGGTTTTTATGTCTCATATTGAATAGAAGCATTGTATATCAATTTTTATTTTGACAAAAATGTATCTGTTAATTCATTGCTCTAAGCTTTCTTTCTGTTTCAGAAAGCTATTTTTTGTATAAGTGGGATGCACATAAATCAGCTAAGTTGCCTATCAGCATCCAAGAGACTCTGATCAGATTAGTTTTTTCTGAGAATAATGCTTATTATATATAACAAAAGTGAGCAAAGATAGTATTTATAAGATTATATAAGTATTATAGAGCTTCTGATTTGTAACAGTACACAACTGTTTGGATATGGCACTTAATAGGCTCAAAATGTAAAGAAATGACTGTTGACTTCATTTTTTTATCCAGTTTTAAATTTTAAAGTAGTACTTATTTTGTTGCTTTATTTACATTTGTAATAATATATATTTGGGTAATAGACTTATTAATATTTGTTACACATTATACTTAATAATTTTTGTTTTTTTTTAGGATAATCAGAGAGACTTGGAAAGTGCTACTGAAATCCTTTCAGAGTACTTAGAACGTGATATTACATCTGAAAATCTGGCCGACATTAAGCAGAAAGTTCAAGATAAATATAGGTAATGTATGTTAAAATTAAACTTGTTTTTAATTACTAAATGTAATTTTTTATTCATGAACTGAAATATATAGTAACAAGTGGTAAGTTTAATTTTAACACCGAGTGATTACTAAAGTTATCAAACCGATATAAACAATCATGTTATAAAACAAAAAAATAATCCTTGGTATCCTAAAGATAATACAAAGACCCAACATTATAAAAAGGAATCAAGGTAAACGGGCAAAAATAGGTAATTGTTCCAAATTAAATTGTTTTTTTAGCAGCCTGGAGTTGATTCTCAGCCATCAATTGTAAATCTTATATAATATAACAATTAACATCTTAATATTTAATAAAGAATCTAGAAAAGGTGAAATATTAATCAAAATATTTGAGATATTTATACTGAGAGGTGTTGAAAGTTATAAGTTTTATTCCAAGAATACTATATTACACCACAACATTATATCTAATATTTTGCTAATAAGAATTATTTGAATGTTGTAAATAACTATTGCTCTGCTTAACTATCTGTACTAGTAACTAAACTGTTCATTAATATTTTGTATCAGTTATCTGATAATTATCCAAAATTGAAGTAGAAGGCTTAGAAATAAAAAATATTACTTTTGTCACAAACATTAGCCTTTGCCTTATAAATCTGTTATTAGAAAAATAAACCATTGAATTTTTAAAAAATTACTTTACCATTATTAACTGGATATCACCTGTTAACCTTTTACTTAACCTTGATAATAGGCATTCTTATTAATTTCATTCTATTAGTTTTTTCATGTGGGTAATAGAATCTGTCTGTGTAATATCCCAATTAGGATATTCTCCCCACTAACTTCATTTCTTCTGGTAATTATACATTACCAGAAAAAGTCACATGGAAAAAGTAGGCAGTGAGGGTCTTATGGAAGTAGATGAAAGTTTACTTACAAGACAAAAGTTACAAACAGCACAGGTGTGAATTTTTTCTGGGTTGTGCTAGGAACTTAACCTGATATTTGTAGTTCTCACACAGTCAGCAGAGATACTCATAAAAATAAAAAAATTATAAAATGCAGCTGATTTTAAAATTTTTTTGTAAGACATACTAGACAGTAGATTCATTTCTGATAGTCACATTGTGTTGATGATGCAATTATGGATCCCAGTAATCAACATATCACAAAGATATGTGTTCTATTGAATGCCAGATTGAGGCATAAAGGTATAGCATATCAATTAGATTTCCTAATTAATTTGATGCCAGTGTCTATCCCAAAAATGTAAAGGTGAGAGATCTTATATTTCATTGCTCTGGCCTTAGCTTTATTGTATAAAACTAGAAAAAATATTAGATTGGATTATTAAAATCACTTATTTGAAATGTTAATAAAAAAGAATAGTTCAAACAAACTCAAATATATTGAGGGACACAAACCAGGATTCCCCCCAGGCCTTGAGAGGTGGGAAGGTTTTGAAAAATCACCATAAGTCAGTGAAATCTATTGTTATTTGTATTTGTAAAATGTCAGGGAAAACTTGAAAAATTTTATTTGGGCATAAAAATTACTAAAAGAACGACTGTTTATGTATTTTCTTCAATGAAGAGGCTCAGTCATTTGAAAAACAAAGAAAACTTTGTAGAAACTCTTTTTGTAAATTATACATCTGATTCAAGTTTAAAGTATACAACAATAGTTAAGTGTATATTTGAGAGTGAGCTTTGTGCACAAATTTGGATTCTATAGTGACTTTTTTAACATCAAACACCAATTTCTTCTCGATTTATAACTTTTGAATATTAAAAATTATCATGTTTTTTCATTTCTAGTGGTTTAAAAAAAATCCAAACCTGTACACAATTAGTCGACCAGATATCTAGCTTTTGGAGAGTACGCTTTAGTTTTTAATTTTCGAATATAGTCAAGTTGAGTACTTTAAAATCAAGCAGACAAGCATTTAAAAACATTTTTACTGAGAATTATAAGACTCTCCATCCCCAGTTATTTTTTTGTGAATAAGATTTCATATTCCATTGAGATTAATTTTTTTATTAATGATTTTGGCAAATATTATCAGTATTTTTAAAATATCATTTTTGAAAAATCATAATTGAGTTGTTTATTTCAGAAACCAGTCATGTTCCATATGAATATCATTGCACGTAACAGATTTTTGAAATAAATGATTCAATTATGAGCGATTTTGAACGTTGTTTGGAAAAAATATAGTTAGATTTCATCTATATCATGGTTATTTTAGTCAGAGGAAATTAAGAAAATAGTCAGGGAAAAATCACTTTCAAAATTTTGGGAGATTTCTGCAGTTGCTTTTTCATTACCTTTCATTAAGAATAAACTATAGTTTATATTTAATTCTTGAACTTAAATCTATACAACTTTTGCATCAGTCTTTGTTAGTTTTTTGTCATTTTATGCTGAGGATTGCTGTCTATTCCAGTTCATTGGCATATATCTTTTTGTTCAGCAAAATTAAATTATTGAATCGTTTAGTATTTTTTTTATGCTATTCAGCCGAAATGGCATAAAATACTTACTAATAGATTTGCAGCTTAATAGATTTTCAGGTTTTTCTTTTTAAAAAAAGATAATAAATATTTTTCTTTTATTTGATGGATTTTTTCAGTATAACTATGTATTTCTATAAAATGTTTGTTTTACAGGTACTGTGATAGCAGACGAAAAGTCCTTTTAGAGCATGTACATGAAGGTTATGAAAAAGATTGGTGGGTTTATAATGAGTGAATGAACTACTTTCAACGATCCTGTGATAACATTAGAGAAATAAAATAAATGATGTACAGTTTAATTATCGTCCTTTATAATTTAAGTTTAAACATTACACACTTATTATTCTCATCTTGATCATTGTCATCATAACCATCAATTCTAAGATAATTTCATTCTATGTTGTATTGGCTTTCTTTAGTCATTTTCGTATGGTATATTTAATATATATGAAGCAACAGGGAATAGTATGTTATATTATAAGAACATTGCTAATTTTGCAGCTCCGCAAAATGAAGATAAATAGAACAAATAACTGATAAGTTGATAAGTTTTTTTTTTAAGTAAATAAATATTTATTTTCAAATTTTATATAAGTATGCATATTTTACTGTATTATATTTTTTTACAATATAGATACAAATATTCTATTAATTTAATGATAGTTAATTATTAAAGGATAAACGATCATTGATATAATTTATATTTTTAAAGATGGTGTAAAATTCAAAGACTTGTAGCATACAATTTTTGTCTAATGTTGTAATATAGTCATAAAAATTGTTGCATTCATTCACATATTGTCGTGAATATCATATACATTAACGAGAAGTCATTAACGATGATGCTTATTTGATTTCGTGTTATCTACTTAAGAAAATAATAAAGTAAATTACCCTGCAATTTTATTTTTTCCTGCAGCGTTAGTAGGGTCTATATTTATAGAAATAATACTAATAATGATATGATATTAATAATATTGTTAGAATTACTAGATTATAAAAATGGCCTTAGTCAGAATTAATTTATAATAAGTAAATAAATATATACAATTTTCCACCATTATTTCTGATACCGATGTATTATATATTATTATTAATAATTGAGAAAATGATCTGTGAGATCTGGTTAAACTGTTTTTCCTTTAACCATGTTTTGAGTTTACTAATAGCCATTAATCTCTTGCATTTACAATAAAAAAAACTATATACAATTACAAACACTATTAATAATTTTTCGTGACAAATTAGAGTATACATGGTTAGTAAATCTGCATGATAAAATAAAAGAATTCTTTTGAGGTTTGTGGAAGAGAATATAGTGTACATCAGCTGTGTCCATTGTTAGAGTTTGCAATAAGATTAAAAGTATTTTACCAAAAATTCAATAGTTGTATGCAATAAGTTTCCATTTAAAAGAAAAATTTATAATATATATGTATGTATATTTAGAAATTAACAGTATCTTAAAGTTAATAAAATAACATTTTTTTCTACGCTCTTAAGCATTTTTATTTTCGTTGTTTGTCCATTTTTCAGTAAATAATTTGTATTCATTGTATCCTTTCACAATAAAAATATTTAAATTTTAATAAAGTTTAGGTGGAATGTGAACTATGTGTTTTTGTCTCTAAAGTTTTTGTTTATTTTGTTTTTTTATGTGAAACACAATAGATCACTGAAGCAGTAATTCTTTTTTAAAGAATCATTAGTGTAAATTGATTTACTACTTGATTTCATTACCATTGTCTTCAAAAACTCTGATAGGTGTTATGAATAATTTTTTCTGTACATGTTCATGTCCAAATACTTTGGATACATGTATCCAATGTACAATACATTGTAAAAATACAAACTCAAAAATTTTTTGATAAGTAAAAAACCTCTAGCCATTGATGCAATGTAACTTTTTATGTTATGGCACAGGAAATGATTGATTTTTTTTATGTTTGCACTAACCATGTGTTTTTAATATAATTATTGTCAAACAACTTTAAATTGGGTGAATAATAATTTGCATTTTCCATCCGCAGAATGTGGTTAAGGGGAAAAAAATTTGACTGGCCATTTTCTCTTATTGTGTAATAATTTTGTTATTATTAATTATTAAATTTTAATTTGTGTTATTAGTTTAATTAAACAAAACTTTTAATTATAACAGTGTATGATGGTTGGTACATTAAATTTAATTACCTAATGCTTTGAACAGTGTTTTGTAAAACTTAAAAATATAAGTTGGTATTTTTTATATAAATTACTATTGATATGAATAAAAGTGATTGAATACATATACATATACAACCTAGTCATCTATTAGTATTTTAATAAACAATAGTATCAATAGAACTACGATCTTATTTTTCCTCATAGTCTTGCTCTTTTCTATTACAACTTTCTAATCTATATTTTCATATTTCTTTTAAATATTCCATTCTTTCTTATATTGTAATAATTATCACATTCTATTGCAGATAATATAGAAATGCATTATAAAAGTTACTATTAAAATATTGCTATTTTTCTTCTTTTAGTAATTCATAAACTGCAATTGATTGTCATTTCTGTTTGATCATTTTATTATTATAACACATGCAGTTTTTCTTGATTCATTACATATATATGTCGCTGCTCTGGATTTTTTGTAGAGTGAAATTTTTCAATCAATCATGTATGTGGATGTGTGCATTGTGTGTGTGTAAATGAAAAAAGTGCAGTTTATAAGCAAGTTTGTGTATATATATGTATGTGTGTCTAAATCTTTATACATTTGTACACTCTGGGTTAAGTGAAAAAGTATCCAGACTGCTGTAAAACAAGAAAATATGATAGTGTAAACTTTGATCATTTGAAATAGTTTACTTTGCCAGATCTTGATGTCATTAGAAACTTAGAAGTCATATTTTGTACTATAATGAAGGTTTTCAGTTGATAGTAGTGAAAATCAACATTGTTTTAAAATGTTATTCTTTCAACCAATTACTCTTTGGATTACAAAACATGATGAAAATTGTGGAAGTACTAAATCATCTAATATTGAATTTAAAGATTGAATCTAGATAAATAATTTATTTTTCTGCAAAATGTGAGATAAGAACTTCTGATCCAGTTATTTAGTTTGTCATTTATTGGATGTTATACGTTTAATGTGTTAAATTTGACATTAAATAGTACTTTTTCTCTGATTGAATGTATTCAGAAAGGAAAGTTATAATATATACAACATAGGAAAATATATACACGCTAAGGAAATCAGCCTTAGCGTGTATTGATATTTCTAATTTGACTGATTTGGTTTCTGCATTTATTGTTATGACCTACTTCAAATATGATTATAAAATATAATCTCCAGTATATATTTTTTTAAATTATTTTTATATAAAGTCCAATTATATGATGTTAAATGTTTCAGCATTAAATTTTCAAATAATAAAATTCAAGCAACTCAAAAGATTCAAGCAAAATTCAAGATTTTCATTCTTCTACAATGTTTTCCACCTGTCTCTCCAATTGACTGTTCAATTTTTCTTAGCAATACAATCATTCATTCATGTAGATTGCTGTGTATACTGTGAATGAATTACAGAGTTTTACTTTCTTTTAATGAAATTCCTCTTGAAAACTTGTCAATTCTTTTATATTAAAAATAAATAAAAAGTTGCATAATTAGAACAGAGGTCATTTCTCTATGGCATATACAGTGGTATGCACCTATTACATGACAAGAATTTGTAAAAAAAAAAAAATTTTGTTTTATTTTTTTGTCTGTGCTGATCACATATTGGAATACTACTCAGTTTTATAAGTTACAAAAAAATGTTGAATTTGTGTAAACTAGTAATGACTTGTGTTTGAGTGAGCTAATCTTATCAAAACTCTTAAAAATATTTGCTATAATATAACCTGCTGAGTTTAAAATATACTTTCAGTCTGAATGCTTTTTTTTGCTGACTTCATATATGTATGTACACACTGAAATATATATATATGAAAGCTTGTTTATAGTGAAGTATTGTAATCATAACAGTAAATATGTATTATTTTGTATAGATTATAAAATATACAAAATAAATTTTATTAAATTGTTCATGGAAATTAACTATGTTGATTTGTTTTTATATTGAAATATTATTTAAAAAAATAAAAAAAGTTTTTGGTTTATTCTTTTCTTTATTTCATTATCATGAAATCTATTCATAGCAACTACTTGCTTTCCAATTTTAAGTGTAATATTCTTATACTATTGTATCACCTTGAGCAACCTACCAGTGTGGTTTTATAATTGTATTGAAGTTTTACTTCAATACAGCATTTTTTCATCTAAGTGTCTCAAATATAAACCAAAATTTATGTACATAGTTTTATTGTTATTAGTTAAAATTACAATTAAATACCTTATCTTTTTTATATAGTTTCCTTCAACAGAAATATATACTCTCCACTGGATAGGTAGCTTTCTGACCCCCTTATAAAAAAACAAGATACCTGCTCCAACAACCAGTTGAACACATAATGCTTGACTGTGGCATCATCTTCAAATCTTTTCTCCTAAAGCTTCTTTCAGCAAACCAAAGATGTGGAAATCACATGGTGACAAGTCTGGACAGTAACAGCGAGTGTTCAAGAGGTGCTCAATAAATTTTAGTGAGTTTATCATGAGTCAGCTGCTGTATGCGGAGTTGTGAGACTCTCACAACTCCTGGGAGTTGTAAGAGACTTCAACGACTTTGTCAGTCAAAGATATATTTAGTAGTGAAGAAACAAGAAGCGATTTTCCTGTGTAAGATCCTGTTCTTGTGGTGAGATACAGCAAGAAAAGTAAATCATTTGGTAAGGTTCTTCCTTGCTAATAAATAATGTGTCATAATAACTTGTGTCTCTGAAATTCATTAAAAAGTTCAGGAGAGTGGGGACCTGCTTGTTGAAGTAAATAAAAAGGAACAACAGGAAAAGACAAAGTAGTAGTGGAGACCCATAAAACTCTGAATTTCAGCAAGGGAGTTCTATCTTTTGTCATGACTTGCTGAAGTTGGGGTAATTACAGATGAGTTCTCACCACAATCAGTTACATCAATGCAGAGGATTATGAAAAGGGAGAATAATGCTGATATATAACCATCCTTGCTAATTCTAATCTTTTCAAGTCCGACCGTTCCTGACAGAATAAAAGTAGGAGGATACCTTTCTATTGAGGATGATCTATTCAGTCTGTTTTCCCAGATTCCTTTACTCTGCCTAATAATTGGCAATTTCAACACCCATCATTATCCATAGGGCTTATTGTCATGTTCTTCCTAGGGCACTACAGTTGATCAATTGAGGCAGAACTTATTGCTTATTGAACGATGGATTGTACTCATTTATGTCATTTTCATCAGGTTCATTTTCATTTTTCGATCTATCCTGTGTTCAGCAACCTTACTTCCATGTCTTATCTGGTGAGTTCCTAAAAACTTCTTTGGAAGTGATCATAAATTAGTTGCTACCTCAGAGTAACTGATTTGCCAAAAGAGTGAACCATGCAGATGGGTTCAGAAAGCAGACTGGATCGGATACAAGCATTCCTTTGGCCAATATGTTAAAGAGTTGTTGCGCAACCCATCAACGTGTAACCATGTTTACACATGTAATTCTCAGTAGTGCTAATGAATTAATCCCTTTAACATCTGGAAAGCCAAGGCAGCCTGCTATTCCTTGGTGGGATTAAGACTGCAGGTGTGCGCTAAGGGGTCATCACAAGGCTTTCCCATTTCACAGACAACACCATCGTCTGTCATATGGAGAAACGTTTGGGCCATATGTGGATCATGACAGTCTCTGTAGCAAACTGGTTTAGAAACTCATTTAGGTCAGTTTCATACACATCTTACTGTCCTGAGTTTATGTGGTGTAAGTTGCAGGTAGAAAATATCCTGTTTCTAATACTTTTGAAATGAAGTAAACATACCTTTCTCTTTCGGTGAACGAGGGTATGCCTTGAATAATTCATGTGACACCTCCCTTGGAAATTATATCAATCACACCGCATTACAACATCATTTTTGTAGCTACACTAAAATATTTTCTGATAGGTATTTCCAGATTCTTTGTCAGAAGCATTGGTCATTCCCATACTGAAACCTGATAAAGATAAATCATGCCCCTCAAGTTATCGTCCTATCTTCTTAACCAGTACCATGTACAAGTTGATGTAGTAAATGGTAAACAGTCGTCTAGTGTGGTACCTTGAGAGAAACTCCCTAATTGCCCCCCTGAACAATGCAGTTTCTGTATTTTTTTATATCAAAAAGGTGTTGACACAGCTTGAAGGAGAGGAATTCTAAATGAACATGAAGAATATGGTACACAAGGAAATGTTGCATTTATCAGGTGTTTCCTCAGTAATCAGCCCTTTAAAGTTTTTTAGAACAATGATATCTAAAAGTTTTACACTAGAAAACTGAATAGCACAGATAAGTGTTCTAAGGTGTTAGTTTGTTTGCCTAGGCATAAGTACAACAAACTCAAACAAGATTCAAATAAACCTAAACAATTACAAACTGCATGCTAAAATCCATTGTGTTCTTTATTTGTGGATGATTTTTCAGCTTATGTAGAACTTTAGCTATTTGTGAGAGGCCACTCCAAAATACAATAACTTGTATAGAATCGTGGTGTAAAATGAATGGATTAATTTTTCTCTGGAGTAAACTAATTGCATTTGCTGCTTACATTTGAGGGGGACCTTGTTGACCCTCAGCTTTTTCTACATGATGAAGCATGCACGCAGGTTAGATTTTTAGGAATGTGACCAACACTAACATGGATAACACATTTAAAGAGGCTGAAGGCAAATTGTTTAAAAATGCTATATGCCGAGAGTTATACAGGTGATTCAAAGAATTGGGAAATTTTGAAAGTTGTGTTGGTAGCTGTGGGCGATTGGTACCACTTGATAAGTGGAGTCAGCCTCTCTAATCTAACCTGTCATTTAGTTGTCCTTGGAGTGGTGCACAACGTGCATTTGCTATCAAAGCGCTTTACAAAGACAATGACAGTGTGGAGGGAGCGCGTAGAGAATTTCGACGTCAATTTAATCTGGGACGGCACGACCGAGTTGCATCAGCACATGCAATTAAAACATGGGTATCTAATTCTGAGGAAACTGGTTCGGCAATGAAAAAGAAGCCTCCAGACCGTGAGCGAACCGTCCGTACACCACAGAATGTTCAAGCTTTACAAGATGCTGTCACACGAAGTCCACATCGGTCAATCCGTCGTCTCTCAGCATCTTTACAATTGCATAGTTCAAGTGTTCGAAGAATGTTAGTGAAGGACTTGCAATACCATCCATACAAGTTGCAGATCGTCCAGGAACTGAAACCAAATGATGAAGTTGTGCGAGCACAATTCTGTAATGTAATGCTTCAGAAGATAAATGATAACGAAGAGTTTGTTCACGAACTGTGGATGTCAGACGAAGCGCATTTCCACCTCAGTGGATTTGTTAACAAGCAAAATTTCAGATACTGAGCACAAGAAAATCCTACGCAGCTGCACCAGCGTCTGTTTCACAGCCAGAAAGTGACCGTGTGGTGTGCTATGTCATCTTACGGTGTTATAGGCCCTTATTTTTTTGAGGATAACAACGGTCTTACGATTACAGTGACATCGGCTCATTACGTATCCATGCTTGAAACCTTTGTTGTGGAACAACAAAAGAGATTTCCACCAATTCTTGGTTTCAACAAGACGAAGCAACGTCACATACTGCACGAATATCGATGGCAGCTGTACGCCAATTGTTTGGACAACGTGTCATTTCACGAAATGGTGACATTAGATGGCCTCCCAGATCGCTTGATCTCTCAGCTTGCGATTGCTTTTTGTGGGGTCACCTTAAAAGCAAAGTGTTCCACAGTAGACCTGCTACAACGGAAGAACTGAAGGCAAAGATCCGAGAAGCAATTGCGGAAATTCCAGTTGAGATGTTACATCAAACCATGAACAATTTAACGAAGAGACTTTGTGAGTGTTTACGTAGAAGAGGAGGTCACCTGGAAGATGTCATCTTTAAAAAATAAACTAAAATGTATGTATCCTAAAATGGCAACATTTGTACAATTACATGAAATAAAATTTATTTTCTAAAAAATATTTTTCATTGTTATTTAATTTTTTTAATTTACCGTTTCTTTGAATCACCTGTACTTGGGGTGCTGATTGAGTATGCATGCTTCCACTTCTACCGAGCTCTGATCTGTTCTCACTTAGATTATGATGCATGGCTTATTCGTCCACTTTGGCTACTACAATAAAAATGTTTGATGCAATCCATCATTCATTTATCCGTCTTGCTACAAGTGGGTCAATCCACTTGAAGTGTCCCAAAAAAAAATATGCTGGTTGCTTGACCAATTCAAAAGAAATTGAAACCTACCCACTTGTTTCCTACATGTTTCAGGATCTTAAAACTATTTTTTATTTAAGCAGTTTACCTATGGTGGCCATTTTTGTTACTGTGCACACCTATTTTTTGATTGTAAGGGTTTATGGAAAAGATCATAATTAAAAAAATATTGGTTCTGGAAGGATGGAACAAAAAGCAATTTAATCATTTTTACCTTGAGAAAATATTTTTGGTCCAGTGGTTTATTTGTGTATTCCTCTTCTTTTTATGAGAAAATTATCAATAAAGTTGATCATGAAAATCTGTGAAATTTCACTTTTTGTAATTTATTTCAAGAGGCAGGGATGGCATACACAGTTTGAATTATTTTTTTTATATTTAGGTAGTATATGTTGGTAGTTTTACCATAAATAATATTAATGGGTGATATACTTACCCCTAAATTTTTATCAAACTAATTTTTTTTTTTAAATTTAAATTTTGGCCTCCAATAATTCTGATGGGGCTGGTTATAAAATTCGCAAATTTGCACATCTTGCAGTGTTTTTGTAGATGTTTATGGCAAATACGAATGTTTCTTGTCTGTTGCACTAATAAAAAAGTTAATACTCTCAAAAATCACGAAAAACCTGTTAAAGGCGATATCATTTTGACTCACTAAATAAGTGCTACAAGGGGATTTCTTATCTTCTTGCTCTTTAAATTTTTTATCCTTAGCCACTATGTTGAAGTTGACATTTTCAAATGATAACTTAACCAATACCAGTAAACAATCAATCAAAATACAATTTTGATTCAAATATGCTCGTTAAACTTACCCAAACTGAGATTTCAATTAGTAGCCTACATCTTTTTTCAAGAATTCATTTTTATTTTTATATTGGTTAACCCTTTTGTAAACCCTTTCAAGAAAAAATAAATTGTAGCAATGAAAGTTTATTATTACTGTGGTTAACCAATCACACTGTGATATCTCTTCTGCTAATTTTCTTGAAATTGTGTGAGAATAACCCGTCACTGTAGTTAGAAAACTTTTTTATTTGCCATAAACATCTACAAAACACTGCAAGTTGTGCAAATTTGAGAATTTTATCACAGGCCCATCAGAGTTATTTGAAATTACCCAAAGTGAAATTTCACTGTTTTTCATGTTCCAGCTTTATTGGTAATTTTCTCTTTGGAAGAAGAGGGTTAGGTAAGTAAACCACTGGACCAATCTTTTACCCTGAGAAAATATGATTAAATTGCATTTTGTTTCATCCTTCCAGGACCAGTAGTTTTTTTTTAATTATGATCTTTTCCATAAACCCTTACAATCACAAAAATAGGTGTGTACTGTAACAAAAAGAGGCCGCTACAGGTAAACTGCTTAAATAAAGAATTTTAAAAAATAGTTTTAAGGACCTGAAACATATTGGAAACAGGTGGGTAAGTTAACATTTTTTTTGAATTGTCAAGCAACCACCCTTGGGTCACTTTGAATGGATTGACCCTGGTGCATTTTGCTCAAGCCGTGTGGTAAGCCTACTCGTGGACAGTGATGAGCTAGCTATCTCTCTGGAATAGATGGATCCAAATAAAATGCTTGTATTAAAGCGTGACCAAATCATCCTACCTTTGATGCAGTTTTCTCCAAACCACATCTTAATCGATATCAGGAACATCCGAGATCTACTGCTCCGCTAGGCATCTAGAGCTCAGCACCTTTTCTTAGCTTTAAATACACATTACATTCTGTTACTCAATGTTGTTTCTCCCCTTGGTAGCCTTCTTTCATAAATTATTGCTGGTCATGTCAAAAAAAGGACACAAATCCGGTTTTCATAGTGCTATAGTTTATATGGATGGCTGTAAAAATGTTAATTCTGTTGTTTGTGGTTGGCAATAGCATATACATGTTTGGCCTTTCCAGTATCATTAGTGTTTTCGTTGTACAGCTGTAAGTTATTAATAAGGCCTTACATATAATTAGCCCAATATTTTGACACAAAATATTTGTTCAGATTCCACGAGTGCCTTACAGGCGATTAAAGTTGTGCTATAGACACTCTTGTCATCTGTGACACAATCTGTTATCTCTGAAATGACTCAGCGTAACTACTTGATCTTCTGCTGGATCCCCAGCCATGTTGGAATTTCAGGCAATGAATGCACTGATAGTGCAGCAAAAGAGACTTGTTTCCAGTCTCCTTTCACTAATCTTGTTTCTGATGATCTTGTCTGTTTTCTGAAGAGGGTGATCTGTGTGTGGCGAACGGTAAAGTGAATGGAATGCTACCATCAACAATAAACTTCTCCTGTTAAGAATACTGTGGAGCTCCTCATGTAGGAATAACCGCCAAGAGGATGTTATTATTTGTTGTTTGCATATAGGGCGCACTAGATTCTCTCATGACTCAGACCGATGCACCCGTTTGTGTTTGCTGCAACTGCACATTACATCCTTATAGATTGTGTCTGTTTTGCGGCATTGCATCGGAGGTTTGAACTAGGGACTAAATTTCAAAATATCTTACAAAACAATGAGACACAGTTACGAATGTTTACAATTTCTTAGGGTTCTCCATTTTTATTCAACTCTTTGAGTTTTCTGTAGTATGTTTCAGTTATTTATGTTGTGTTTTGATGTTACTGACTTTAAGTTTTTAATTTAATTTTTAATATTTATTTACTTAGTATATAAGTATCATGTTCAGGCACTGATAATGACACTTCATTGTGCATCCAGGAAGAAACCTTCCACAAGATCATAAACAGACTTAATGTTATCATTGAAATTGGTACATGGACTACATTAGTGACTTTCGTTCTCCATTGCATCATAGCCACTTCAAAATTGTTAGGACCAATCAAATACTTCAGTTCTTAACAGGGTAGAATCTCCAAACTGTGCCTGGAGTTGAGTCAAAATTTCAGAGGTTTTGACACTTTCATTGCTGAAAAATTGGATAATAATTTGTTGCACAATTGATGATGGTACCTCCTGCTGACCTGCTACTGATGTGGGAACATGACCTACAGGCATGATTGGTCAATAGCTTTCCCTCCACACATAACCGACTACCTTTCCTGTTTGGCTTCCAGTAATTACCGTTCAGATATTACTTCAGAGGATGATATATATTAGTATAAATGAAGTGTAATCTTGTACAGTCTCAGTTCAACCATTGCTGAGATGTGTGGTTAATTAAAACCCAACAACCAAAGAACACTGGTATCCACAATCTAGTATTCAAATCCGTATAAAAATAACTGACTTTACTAGGACTTGAACACTGGAACTCTTGACTTCCAAATCAGCTGATTTGGGAAGACGTGTTCACCACTAGACCAACCGGTGGGTTTCCGACTAACTACCTGCACCTGCCACATCATATTCACTGCTCAGTCCATGTGGTAAAATAGCAGACAAAAATATAAAATTCTACACATCAAGAGTCGATCTTATGACGTTTAACATTGTGTAAAACATTGAAAAAGATCTCTGTAACATGTAAACAAGTATTGAATTCAAATTTAATAGTTACAAATATTAAAATTTTAATAGTACAGCAATAGTCTACATTTATGCTGTTATCAGAAGAAAACTACCGAAATTAACATAATAATTAATTATTAAATAATTAACATTATGTAATCTATAATTATTCTGCTGAACCATGGCAGTAATGTAGGAGATATTGTAACTTACTAGAATGTTGAATTATTAAAGTGTAAAATATGTATGTACCACAAGGATTGTTCTATAATTGAAGAGACAGTTGAAACTGTCTGAAGTTGAAGTTGACAACTTCTTGCATATACGAGGGATATATCTCTAAGTAAAGACCGCTAGGAAATTTCTCGTTAAGGTTGGCGAACCTGGGTCGTTCCTGGCCACGCAGTAAAGTACACACTGCCTTGTTGTCTGTAAATTGTCGCGTTGTATTAGTTTTGATTGTGTGCGAGTTATTACGTTATAAAATGAATAGGCAAATCGATGTTGCCGCCGACTGTGAAATATGTGGAATCATACGTTTTTTAAACCATGAAAACGTTAATCCGGGAGAAATTCGTAGGCTGCTGATTGCAGTATACGGTTATAAAGTAATGAATGAAAAAACGTCCGAAAACGTGTGAAGGTTTTAGAAATAACAGAATTAATGTGCATGATGAAGAACGTTCGGGAAGGCCTTCAACAATCACAGCGACTTGTTGAAACGCGTCGATGATGAGATCAGAAAAGATCGTCGCTCAACAATTTACAACCTGGCCCTTCTTTTTCATGATGTTTCAAGAGCTGTTATCGGTCGCATTCATAATGACCATTTAGGTTTCAGATAGGTTTGTGCACGTCTTAACGGAACGTCATAATAAAATCCGAATGGAATCCGCTTTGGAATTTTTGATACGTAACACAGAAAAAGGGGATGAGTTCCTTAATTCAATTGTTACCGGCAATGATACATGTTTTTCGTATTACACGCCAGAGAGAAAACGTTAGTCAAGTGAATGGCATCATCCTCAATCACCAACCAGACCAACAAAGGTCAAGCCACAGCCATTTGGACGCAAACTGTGACCACAGTCTTTTGGGATCGGTTTGGCATACTACTGATTGATTTCATGCTACATGGAACGAATATAAATGCAGAGCCTACTGTGAAACTCTACACAAGTTACGGCGCGCCATTCAAAATCGGCGACTTGGAATCATTTGTTTGGGAAAATTAAAGTTCTTTTAAGTGGTAAGCAATTTGCGGGCGACAATGAACTTAAAAATGCTGTTAATCAGTGGCTAAATGGACTGCCGGCAGAATAATATGACGAGGGTATATTGAAGCTGGTGTAACGCTACGACAATTGACAAGTAGTATATTTAAAAAGTTTTCAGAATAGATTTTTTTGACAATGAAACTGTCTTTACTTTAGAGATAACCTGTCATAAAATAACAGCTGTTAAAAAAGGATTTCCATTGTTACAACCTCTTTTGTTTATTTTAAAATGTCAATTCGGCTTGAACGAAAAAAAGCTTGGGTATTAAAATATTTATTTTCTGAAGGTGAAAACCAGCCAAAGTTCACTTACTGTTATTAAAACAGAATGGTAAAAAAATATTAATTAAATTTTTATAAGTGGATTGAACAATATAAATTTGCAGAAAGAAATGCCATAGACTTTTATGGTAGTGGAATTTTAATTGATTCTGCAAAATCTCATTAATGATCTAATTTGTAAGGATAGATAAATAAAAATTTTTGAAATTGCTGAAATTTTTAGTGCTAGTATTAACACTGTTCATTCTATTATCCATAAGCTAAATTGCTGCAAACTTATTCTGAATTAATCAGCTCAAAAATAGATACCCAAACTCTCATTAGTACAGAACATAACTGTTTTTAGCAGAAGATAATGTTTTTTTTAAATTGTATAATAACTTGTAATGAAACTTGGATTCGTCATTTTAATCCGAATATCACAGAGGATAGAATGAAGACATCCAAGGTCACCCACTAAGTAAAAATTTTAATACTTCACTTCAGATTTTAAAGTGATGCTGATGGATTTTTTTTTGTTATGGGCAAAAAACTTCTGCGTTACCATCATCTGGAAATGAGATATTTGTTGCAATAAACAAACATATTACATTTTATATTTGAATTACAACAATAAAATTTTTAACTGTTATATGACAATTGGCAAGAACAGCTGATACAAACTACAGTAATTTAAATTATTGTGTATAAACAGATGGCTCTAAGAAACTGTAAAACATGGATAAAAACATTTCATTATCTCCTAGGATAGTTTGATTGCTAGCCTCCAGTTTAAACTTGTGACGCAGTGCCACATAACAAATACAATCCACAAGGATGTGGTGGACTGTCAATTAGCATTTGCAGCGAGTACAAACTGGTGCATCTGTTTGATTCACCAGATATCCATGACTGAGCCTAGTGTGCCCTATTCACAAACAGCAGATAATAACCTTCTATCAGTGGTTATTTCTACTTGAGGAGCTCCACAGTGAAACAGTGTTCTTTATTGGGTGAAGTTTATTATTCATGATAGCATTCCAATCATTTGGCATTAGAAAGGCTAAATTTATTATGATTATTTGGAAGAACAGTGTGCAATCAACAGCAAGTACTATTGTAACATAACCAAAACAAAAAAGGAAACCCACAAGGAGGAAACATCCTAGTTCTCTCTCAAAAGGTATAATTCTTCTGCATTATAAAGCCCACCCCCAAACCGTTCAAAAGACATGGGAAGCTATTCAAAAGTTAGGTTGGGAGGTGCTGTCACATTTACTTTAAATTTAAAATCCTGATCTCACATCAGGTTATTTATGTTTGGTTCCCCCAAGAGCTGGGCAGTCGAACATCATGTGTTTGTTCGACGGGACCTCCCCGCAGACGCAAAGCTCATCAGCTGCCAGGCAGAACCAAAACAAATATTGGTTTAAATTTACATGTTTGGAGAGCACTCAGGCTACCGTTGTCCTTAAAAACAAAGAAGAGGCATACCATCCCCCCAGATCCTGTATAAATCTATACAAGAACCTACCCTTAGTTGTGGCATGCCATTCTTGCTGCCATGCTTCCATCACGAGGCTGTAAAGCTTCCTCCGTAGACAAGAGATGGGAAACTGTTTGAAATTTAGAACTGGTGCATTGCAATCACCGTTTTGCTCCGGTACAGGCCTGGCTCAAAACCACATCCCAAAAGGGAGGCACCTCAGCCTCCCTGCCTCTACACAATCTCCATATGGCTGCTCGAACTTTCACCACTAAATCAATTGGGAGAGCCTTTCCCAATACAGTGGTAGCCTCGTAGGAGATTGTTTTAAAGACACCAGTGCAAAAAATTAAGGCTCTGCGCTGGGCACTCCTTAAATTTTGAATAAGTGCTCGATTTTCATCCAACCTATGCGCCCACTAATTATTGTATGACCTTCATAATAGTAGTCAAGTGTTTTCAGTTTAGATTTTCAATATAAATTCTATAGATGTGACCAATCAACAAATCTGCTCCAGCACTTAAAAATTTGAGTCCATCAAAATACTAATGCTTGAGTTTTTCTCATATATAATCTAATAAATTACATAGCACTTATTATTTTGGCTTTATTTAACTTTTACATATAATTTTGACATTTTATAATTTACACATACATTACCAAAAATTACTTATGAGACAAAATGTATACACACCATGTTGAAATAAAAGCCACTATAACATACAGGTTATTTTCAGGGTTATTTAAAACACAGTATACACACAACAAAACTTGTAAACTGAACTTCAAAAAAGTGTATAATTAACTAATCTGCACGTGTACCACCAAATGCAATAAAAGTAATAAACAGATATGCACTGCCTAATTGTAGAAGGGAAGAAACATTTTGAACATTTCTCATAGACTAGTATGCCTTGAAAATTTACTGTGTTAAATAAATTAGGACCAAAAATATGAAGTAAGTATTATGATAATTAAAATAAATAATGTCACTTCACCAAGCTACATAACAGAAACACTAATCAATCATCAGAAAACAATACTCTTTCTCTGAACACTTCATTTGGAATTTGTGCTAATAAAGTATTTGCTGTTCGCCGTTTCTGTTCAGTAATCCATTTACAAAAGTTTGTCAAAATGATTTCACTTACAATTTTTTTTTTATTTCTAATATTATGCAGTGTTGATCACAGTCTATTAAGTTTAGCCACTTGTTTACAAATAGACATAGGGAGACCACTCAGCTGAATCAACAAAGACATATATATCTTGACTAAAAACCCATGACAAGTGAAGTCATGTGTTTTGTCCACTACAAGGCCTGTTTTTAACACTGCATTATTTGAGGTATTGTTTACTCGTTCATAGTAGTTTGTACACCTAAACCAGCTGCCCCTCAACACTGTAACTGTGCCTGCTCATATCAGTCATGTTTATGTAACTGAAATAAGAGAGCGAGTGTCATGTGTGGCCTTAAAAGCAGGGATACCAACCTGGTAAAAGAATTACTTATTATGAACTGATTACTCCATGACTTTCAAAACAGTAACCACATGATAATTGCAGGGAGATGTATGAGGTCTTGGATGTACTATAGATTAAAAAAGTAAAAATAACAGTCAAGCCAAATAAAAGCTTGATTATTTAGAACAAAAATGCCTTGAATCTATGACAGTACCAGCATTAGAGTACTACAATCTTTATTGAAATCAGTTTATTACAAACTCTTTCAATAATTATTCCAACAATATATCTATATTATTTACTTATTAATTTCACCTCACCAGGAATTAGTGAGGTTCGGTGGGAAGAGGAAGGCGACTTTTGGTCAGGTGATTTTAGAATAATTAACTCAGCATCAAATAATGGGCAGGCAGGAGTAGGTTTCGTAACCCACCGGGTTGGTCTAGTGGTTAACGCGTCTTCCCAAATCAGCTGATTTGGAAGTCGAGAGTTACAGCGTTCAAGTCCTAGTAAAGCCAGTTATTTTTACACGGATTTGAATACTAGATCGTGGATACCGGTGTTCTTTGGTGGTTGGGTTTCAATTAACCACACATCTCAGGAATGGTCGAACTGAGAATGTACAAGACTACACTTCATTTACACTCATACATATCATCCTCATTCATCCTCTGAAGAATTATCTAAACGGTAGTTACCGGAGGCTAAACAGGAAAAAGAAAAAAAAAAAAAAAGGAGTAGGTTTCGTGATGAACAAGAAGATAGGGAGGAGAGTGGAGTATTTCAAGACGCATAGCGATAGAGTCATTGTAATAAGGATAAAATCAAAACCTAAACCGACAAAGATTGTTAACGTCTATATGCCTACAAGCGCCCATGATGATGATGAGGTAGAATGTGTATACGAAGAGATTGATGAAGCAATTAAACACGTAAAAGGAGATGAAAATTTAATAATAGTTGGAGATTGGAATGCAAGCATTGGAAAAGACAAGGAAGGAAATATAGTGGGTGAATACGGGCTGGGCAAAAGGAATGAAAGAGGGGACCGACTTATAGAGTTTTGCACGAAGTATAATTTAGTAATTGCCAACACCCAATTTAAAAATCATAATAGAAGAATATACACTTGGAAAAAGCCAGGCAATACTGCAAGGTATCAGATAGATTATATCATGGTTAAGCAAAGATTTAGAAATCAACTCGTTGACTGCTAAACTTACCCTGGAGCAGACATTGATAGCGACCATAATTTGGTGATAATGAAATGTAGATTGGGGTTTAAAAACCTGAAGAAAAGGTGTCAGATGAATTGGTGGAATTTAGAGAAGCTTGAGGAAGAGGAGGTAAAGAAGACTTTTGAGGAGGACATCGCAAGAGGTCTGAGTAAAAAAGATAAGGTAGAAAATGTAGAAGAAGAATGGGAGAATGTTAAAAAGGAAATTCTTAAATCGGCAGAAGCAAACTTAGGCGGAATAAAGAGGACTGGTAGAAAACCTTGGGTTTCAGACGATATATTGCAGCTGATGGATGAACGTAGAAAATATAAGAATGCTAGTGATGAAGAAAGTAAAAGGAACTATCGGCAATTAAGAAATGCTATAAACAGGAAGTGCAAACTGGTGAAAGAAGAGTGGATTAAAGAAAAGTGTTCAGAAGTGGAAAGAGAAATGAACATTGTTAAAATAGACGGAGCATACAGGAAAGTTAAGGAAAATTTTGGGGTACATAAATTAAAATCTAATAATGTATTAAAAATAAACAGGAAGTGCAAACTGGTGAAAGAAGAGTGGATTAAAGAAAAGTGTTCAGAAGTGGAAAGAGAAATGAACATTGTTAAAATAGACGGAGCATACAGGAAAGTTAAGGAAAATTTTGGGGTACATAAATTAAAATCTAATAATGTATTAAACAAAGATGGTACACCAATATATAATACGAAAGGTAAAGTCGATAGATGGGTGGAATATATTGAATAGTAATACGGAGAAAATGAATTAGAAAATGGTGTTATAGAGGAAGAAGAGGAAGTTGAGGAGGATGAAATGGGAGAAACAATACTGAGGCCTGAATTTAAATGGATTTAAATGGCAGAAAGGCTCCTGAAATAGACGGAATACCTGTAGAATTACTGCGCAGTGCAGGTGAGGAAGCGATTGATAGATTATACAAACTGGTGTGTTATATTTATGAAAAAGGGGAATTTCCGTCAGATTTCAAAAAAAGTGTTCTTACCAATGAAAGCAGGGGCAGATAAATGTAAAGAATACAGAACAATTAGTTTAACTAGTCATGCATCAAAAATCTTAACTAGAATTCTATACAGAAGAATTGAGAGAGGAGAGTGGAGGAAGTGTTAGGAGAAGACCAATTTGGTTTCAGGAAAAGTATAGGGACAAGGGAAGCAATTTTAGGCCTCAGATTAATAGTAGAAGGAAGATTAAAGAAAAACAAACCAACATACTTGCCGTTTATAGACCTAGAAAAGGCATTCGATAACGTAGACTGGAATAAAATGTTCAGCATTTAAAAAAAATTAGGGTTCAGATACAGAGATAGAAGAACAATTGCTAACATGTACAGGAACCAAACAGCAGCAGTAACAATTGAAGAACATAAGAAAGAAGCCGTAATAAGAAAGGGAGTCCGACAAGGAAGTTCCCTATCTCCGTTACTTTTTAATCTATACATGGAACTAGCAGTTAATGATATTAAAGAACAATTTAGATTCGGAGTAACAGTACAAGGTGAAAAGATAAAGATGCTACAATTTGCTGATGATATAGTAATTCTAGCCGAGAGTAAAAAGGATTTAGAAGAAACAATGAACGGCATAGATGAAGTTCTACGCAAGAACATCGCATGAAAATAAACAAGAACAAAACAAAAGTAATGAAATGAAGTAGAAATAACAAAGATGGACCACTGAATGTGAAAATAGGAGGAGAAAAGATTATGGAGGTAGAAGAATTTTGTTATTTGGGAAGTAGAATTACTAAAGATGGACGAAGCAGGAGCGATATAAAATGCCGAATAGCACAAGTGAAACGAGCCTTCAGTAAGAAATATAATTTGTTTACATCAAAAATTAATTTAAATGTCAGGAAAAGATTTTTGAAAGTATATGTTTGGAGTGTCGCTTTATATGGAAGTGAAACTTGGACAATCAGAGTATCTGAGAAGAAAAGATTAGAAGCTTTTGAAATGTGGTGCTATAGGAGAATGTTAAAAATCAGATGGGTGGATAAAGTGACAAATGAAGAGGTATTGCGGCAAATAGATGAAGAAAGAAGCATTTGCAAAAATATAGTTAAAAGAAGAGACAGACTTATAGGCCACATACTAAGACATCCTGGAATAGTCGCTTTAATATTGGAAGAACAGGTAGATGGGAAAAATTGTGTAGGTAGGCCACGTTTGGAATATGTAAAACAAATTGTTAGGGATGTAGGATGTAGAGGGTATACTGAAATGAAACGACTAGCACTAGATAGGGAATCTTGGAGGGCTGCATCAAACCAGTCAAATGACTGAAGACAAAAAAAAAAATTTTCACCTCTTCAGTTCAAGAGACACTGGACACTTAACTTACCAACACCCATTAGAGGCTGGGACATAACTTTTGTGTAGGGCAGGTTAATATTTTAATCCTGAGTTGTTGCAATTATGATTATAATATTATTGTTGATAAATGTTAATTTTTTTAAAAACTAATTTAATATGATTATGAAATTAATTCCACGAAGTAGTTATTGTTATGGATAATGCACCATTCCATAGTAAAATTAGAAAATATGCTGAATACATCATGGCTAAAAGCAGATATAGTAAGTATCATGGCTGAGAGAAAAATAAATCCCTTTGAGTCTACATTTTTAAAAGTTGAACTAGAAGTAAAAAAAAAAAAAAAAAATTAACAAATATGTAATTGATGATATGGCTGAAACAAATGGACATACAGTATTATGGCAACCACCATACCACTGCAATTTGAATCCAATAGAACTAGTGTGGAGTCAAGTAAAAGTATTTTGTAGCTCAGAATAACAAAGCTTATAACAAGTAAGTACTAAGTAACGTTTTTTGTTGTTTTCTTAATTTTTAATTAAGCTGTCAAATTTAGAAATACAGTATTAACAATTTTGACTAAGAAATAATTTAATGTATGACCCCAGCAGTTCTTAATAGAAGAAGGCATTTAGAATTTTGTTTCCTAATTGCCAGATACTTATTGCTCTGTTTGTAATTAGACACTATCTAATCTAAGTTTTTAATTTAAAGGTTTTAAAAAACATTAAACTATTTTCATTTTCTGCCATAAAAAAGAATTTAATTACAAAAATCTATCAATAATACATACTGTAATTGTAATTATTGATGACAAATTTTTTTTTCAATCCTTTTTTAACCACACCAGGTCAACCGGTAACTGCCTAAAAGACGTTGCCTCAGTTGACCTAATTTGACGCAATGATGCCTAACCACCACCCATCAGCATTGTCCTCCCATTGGATACTTTCCCATCGGGGTCCCTTCTGGTTCACTGAAGCATTACGACCTCTGCTTCTGGATGTTGCAATGCCCCTCCCCAGGAGAGTCCAATCCCTATTCCTAGTTGGGGTCCAATTATGCCCCCCATGCATACATCCCCTGACCCTTGCATGCCCATACCTCAAACCTCAATGGTGCTTCATGCTTCACCAGAGTGCCCCAACCTAGACATTCTTGCATGTGACCAGGGCAAGACATCCTCCACAAGAATACTACCTCCCTAGCCCTTTACAGTTCTGCGCTTTGTCCCCTCTGGCTGCATCATTTTTTTAGCCAGGCCTTTAGTTAACAGTGCCTTGCCCACTCTTCCTGCTATACCTTCTTCTGCCCTTACTTAAGGCTCCGATTTGTTCTTCCATCGATTGTCTCAATTTTAAGATATCTGAATCGCTAGAGTGGCATATTCATTTTACCCCTATACTCTGCGTCAGTGTGTCCCTGCTGTTTTCTTATAGTGCCAGGCACCAATATTGCCCCAACCGAGCCAGTATCTCACTAGTAGTCCTGTACGTTGATATGTCGCGTACCCAACATTCTTGTCTGTTACCAACCTTTATATGGTAGTAGATGCAAGGTAGACAACAAAATTTTTATACCAATATACATCAAAATAAACACATTAAAACAACTAAAAATTAAATTACAGCAAAATAAAAGAACATCATGAATAAAGACTTTAAATAAACTTAATAATTAAGAAATCAGCCAATCCCGTCTGATATCAGCAGTTAATAATAATAAGTATAAATGGCCATCAAAATTTATACAAGAAAATATATATTTCAAGGTTCATACAGTAAAATATACATTAAATTATAGGAAACAAATATTTACAATTAATATATAAACAAAAGATACCGAGGTTTGACACATGAGATGAAAGCAGGAACTAGGGGATCAATTAATCCTGCCTGCCATTAACCATCACACACATAAAATATTTACACAGATTAAATACAACAAAATAATTACAAGATACATAAACAATAAAATAACTATGTACGCAGGTGAGATCTCAATTGACCTGTAGCACAGCATTAGTCCTCCCAAATTTTCACTTCCCTCTCCTTCATCTGAAAGACCCTTGTAGCCCAAGTTGCAAAGTGTCTCACTGCCTTTTTCCCTGAAGCATATTACCCATCAGTCACCAGATTCAGGAGGTTTCTAGGACTTAGTTACCTGACCTCCATGAATCGATGACACTGGAAGAATGTATACTCTGGTGAGTCATCTTCAGCACAGTAGATCCACATTGATTCTTCCCTGTCTGAAACCGAGGAGATATGTCCCGAATTCTACATGTCCAGAGAGGAGTTGAGTGAGGTAGTAATCCACCGCCCCAAAAACCCTCCGGACTTATGGTTCCACTCTGGGAATTAATTTTTTCATCCAGCTTCCTGTTGGAAACACATCCCACTTGGCTTACCATCTGTTCAGCATATTCCTTCTGGCTATGTCCCTGGGCGTTCCTTCATACACTGATCGAAGCTCCTCTGCTCTTAGGTGAATGTGGAGACTCCTGCAATGATACCAGCTGCCCTCTCCGACACTACTGGCTAGGAACAGAGGGGGTGGTGTAGCAACCTGACACGCTACGAGGCGGGATCTTCTCCCCTCGGGGGGGAATCGAGATGCCCTTTCTGACACGGTACAATAACTATATGTTATCTTTAAATTTGCCTGGCGTTGCAGGGATGACAAAAGATGTACATTTCGCTTGACCTGCAACACCTCGTGTCATACCGGTACCGGGTACAGCATGATAGATCGGGCGACCGAGAGGAGGATTCTCCTCTTGCTCGCCCTCGGTCCATCCTTCGTCGAGAGCACCTTACCTAGGTCAATCAGGATCTTTCCACTTTCTCGGCCACCTTCTGGATAAGGAGGGTGAAGCGCCCTGATCGATCTAATCAGACCCCAAGGTATTTGGCACTTCTTGAGTCCGTCACCACATGGCCATTAACCAGGACCCTCATCCTCCTTCTGCTGATTAGGGCCACCATTACAGTCTTCTGCCGGGGGTGTTGGAGCCCTCTCTCGTTGAGCCATGCGCTCACTCTTCTCATTGCTTCGCTGGCAGTCTCTTCTACTTGACACTCAGTATCTCCAGCGACCAGCATCATCGGTGTATGCAATCACCTGGGAATCTCCCGGTAAGACCAGTCTCAGGACGCCACGTTACAAAGCAACGAGCCGAGTACCGAGCCCTGCGGTGTCCCCCCCTGTATTTCAAAATGCTCCCTGTTCTCTTCTGCATCTACGAACACTGTTCTGTCCCGAAGTTAGTTGTTGATTATGGACAGAACAGTGTCCTTTATTCCCCAGTTCCACCAGAATAACACTCCAGGGAAGACTTAAACACATTCTGAATGTCAAGCAGGACACATTCTGGAACGTACCAGCGGAATCCTATGTGTCCTCCAGGTGCCTTCTTTCTTTTTCTGTTTAGCCTCCGGGAATTACTGTTTAGATATTACTTCAGAGGATGATATGTATAAGTGTAAATGAAGCGTAGTCTTGTACAGTCTCAGTTCGACCATTCCTGAAATGTATGGTTAATTGAAACTCAACCACGAAAGAACACAAGTATCAATGATCTAGTATTCAAATCCGTATAAAATAACTGTCTTTACCAGGATTTGGACGGTAGAATTCTCGACTTCCAAATCAGCTGATCTGGGATGCGTTCACCACTAGACCAACCGGTGGGTTGTCCACCAGGTGCCTGCGGCTCTGTTTCTGCACCAGCCCAGATGACAAATTTGTAATGCACCAACTTCACTGATCTCTATATAACTGAATAGAGCGTATGGCGTAAAATACAATTAAGTATTCAATATTGAAGCATACAACAGCGCTGCAGAAAGAGATGCTGGAAACGAAATAGAACAATTGTACGCTTGCGTGACTGTAATGTGATGGTAGAGCAGTTTTATCATCCGGAAGTCTCGGATTCGAATCCCGGTCAGGCATGGCATTTTCACACGCGCTTCAAATCATTCATCTCATCCTCTGAAGCAATACCTAACGGTAGTCCCGGAGGTTAAACAAACAAAAAATGTATCGCTATTTTTACACTTACATCTGCGCATACGCTGCTTCATTTTATTTATTTTACCACTCATTTTGTAGCACTGGTTTATACTTCAAAATTTACCAATTCCAATAAATGGTCCCCTATCCAATTATATAGAGATCAGTGACCAACTTCTGAAGTTGGTTATAGGTTATGTTGACTAAAATTCCATGATTTTAATTTTGTATGTAGTGTGCAGATGTCTGGGATGAAATCTGTAATTTTTGCTGTACATAAACCCAAAATCAAGTTTTTGTGCCGATGCTTTTGCTCAAATTTAAATAAGCACCCATATGATGAAATTGTTCCGTTTCATACCAATCGGCAATTAGCAAAATATGTATGTGAAAATATACTGTATAATAAAAATGGTATGTAAAATTTTTCCGTTTTTTCACCTTTATTTGTAAGTAATTATATTTCTTTGATAGGTTATTTTTTAATGCAGTTTTTTATTGTGATTACTGCTTATAAATGTACATGCAGACAATTTTCGTTCCTTATAATTAGATTTAATTCACAAGGTTTTTTTTTGTAAGATTTAGAGTTTAAACTGTTAACCAAACGTAACAATCGTAGCTTAAATATTTTCTGTAGTATTCCATTTCAGTGTTATCTTTATTTTAAATCTTAGTTATGATTATTTTTTGTACATATTTAATGATTCTTCTCTAATTTGTTTCAACGAATTACCCATACATTTAGGTATCTGATGACTGAACATTAGGTAATTGTGTTAAATTGGAAATTACAAGATAATGCATTTTTAAGTGTCATAAATTGATTTTTTAAGTTTTTTTAAATTGAAAATTTTAAGTATAAAATTTTAATTTTATAATTAATTATTTAGTTTAAAATAATTCTGCAATATGATATTTGGCTGTATAATAATTGTATGATTATAGATTAGTTACGTGAATCATAGTTTGACCAAAAATTGTATGGTACATGAAATATGTAACTGCATTTGCTTATTCTTCAGTGACTGCAGTTGTTTACCACACTGACAAAAATTATTGGCTTTATTGATATTTAACAGTAATTGCAAACCTAGGCTGCCCTTTAGTGATTGACTCAGTGTAAAAATAAAATTTAACATCTCTTTATAATTGTCACATTATTTTTTATTGTTGTAGTGATAAGTCGATAGAATTGTATGGCCAGAACTTAATATTACCTGAAATGATTCAGTCTCTGAATTTGATGCACATAAATTTGTCTCTGTAACCATTCATGTGATGTGAATCATCTTTATATTTTATTACTCTAATTTGCTGAGCCCCATCTGTTCATCAAATTTACCTGCGTGGAAGAATGTCCAGATCAAGTAAATTATAGTATTAATTTATTGTTAGATGTTGGAGACCTGCAGGCACCAAATTGTTTGAATTTGTATTGTTTGTTGCAGTTTTAAACAGTTTTCAGGTATTTTTTCTTTAATGATTTGAGAATTGAGAATCAAGTTCAGCAAAAATCAGTCCAGTGTCTATACAAGAGATCCTTGCTCTATTTTTCTACACAGCCCTCATTATCCATTGCAGGAGGTGTACATTGCCAGCAATGTTCTTTTTCTTGGTGAATGAATAAATCTCTGTCTTGCTAAAGGGTCAATCCATTTGAAGTGACCCAAGGATGGTTGCTTGACAAATTCAAAAAAAGTTGTAACTTACACGTTTGTTTCCTACATGTCTCGGAACCTTATAGCTGTTTTATATTTAAAATTTTTATGTAAGGAGTTTACCTGTGGCAGTCATTTTTGTTATGGTGTGCATACGTATTTTTGTGATTGTAAGAGTTTACAGAAAAAATCATAATTAAAAATCTATTCGTCCTGGATGGATGAAACAAAATACAATTTAATCATTTTAAAGTATTTTGAGAAATACCTTGAGAAATTATTTCTCAAGGTAAAAGATTGGTCCTCTTCTTTCTATGATAAAATTAAAAATAAAGTTGAACATCAAAACGGTGAAATTTCACTTTAGGTGATTTTTTTCAAGAAGCAGGGATGGCATATACAGTTTGAATTATTTTTTCATATGTAGGTAGTATATGTTTGTAGTTTTAACATAAATAATATTAATGATGATATACTTACCCCTAAATTTTTATGAAATTTTGTCAAACTAATTTTTTTTTTAAATATTCAAATTTTGGCTTCAAATAACTCTGATGGGGCTGGTGATAAAAATTTCAAATTAGCACAACTTGCAGTGATGTTTATAGCAAATAAAAAAGTTTCTTGTGTATTGTAATAATAAAAGAGTTATAACCTTTCAAAAGTCATGAAAAACCTGTTAGAAGCGATACTATTTTGACTCGCTAAATAAGTGCTCCAAGGGGGTTTCTTGTCATTTTTGCACTTCACATTTTTAAAGGTTAGGTTTTTAATTATAAATTAAAATGGTACTTACGTATTAATGCCACCGCAGCTACAGCTTTATTTAAAAACAAAGTAGTCAATCGAATTTCGGTGGAAAATGGGCCGATATAGAGTTTAACATAGATTCAAAACAGTCTCTTTATTAATTTTAATATAATTTAACCAAACTTAACCTACGCAATTATTACCTTAACCTACCTATTGCAATTATTTATTATTTAAATTACAATAATTACTGAATTTATTAAATAAATACTCAAAAAATTACGGTGTTACTTAGTCAAGGTTAGCAAGCGAAGTGAGCGTAGGTTAAGTTTGGTTAAATTATATTTATAAAATAAATAAATCTAAATAACCATTTCTTAAAATTAATAAACAGACTCAATAAAATAAATACTCAATTTTAAATAAAGCTGTAGTTGCGGTGGCGTTAATACGTAAGTACCATTAAAATAATAGTAAATGGATATGTAAGTGAAATATTATTTATTTAAGAAATAATATTTACTCTTATTAAAACATATAACATGTTGTTGATGGGTTTTAAAGAAATACTAATTAAATCAGAATTTTCTTCGGCCTTGTTTAATGTGTATACATTCACCAAAATAATTTCAATGTGTTAAAAGTTTTGTTTTCTACAGATTTCATTTCTTTTTAATTATTTTCTAGTATTCATGTTGTAATTGACCATTTCTCATTTTTTAATTAGTTGTATTTTATAATGCTCTGATCAAGATACCATAATTTCCAATGGTTCTTCTAACCAAATTCTGGGTCAGTTCATTTTTCTTCCGTTAAATGGCAAACCTACTCATTGTGATCTATATAATGTATAATTATGTAACTATGTGATTGAAATATATGTTTATTTGTATTTCGAGGCATTCATTTATATATTTACTTATTTATTTGAGTGAATTAAAACTTCTTACTAGATAATTCTATTTTTATGAATAAATTGTTTGTTTGTTCTTATTAACTGTGTGAAATTTTTTGAAATATAAAATCAAATTTCCCACAGAAGATCCAAAAGAAATGAAGCAAAAACGATCTACTGGAAAATTAACTGCTTAACAATCCTATAGAAATTCAGACTGGAAACTTTTGTTAAAACATGAACTATTATTTGTCTGGTTTGTGATAAAAGAAGGAAAAAACAAAATTAATTTAATAAATTGCAACCAACACCAGAGAAATGACTTTTTCTTAAAAGAAAATCCTTAAGTTCCTTCATTAATGTTTTAACCAATTACAAATTACTTAGGTATGATTTGTCAACAGCACTTCTGTTTCGTAAGAACTATGGAATCATTTGCTTATGTTAATGATTTGATTAGTTGATTTGTGTCTGTTAGGTTATCTTATGTTTGGAATTAACTTTTTTGGGTTGTTGCTGATCTGCATGGTTTTCTTTTCTTTCTCTACTAATGTGTTTTTGTTGAAGCTGTGAATCCATTAGATGATTATTTTCATAAAATGTTATTACTGGTTTCTGTCTGATATTTTAAAAAGTGGAGACTAATCCTGTAATATTCAGGACTACAAAAAGAAAGAAGCTACTAACAAAGTTAAAAAACATTTTATTTCTTAGGAAATAAATCCATATTAATTATGAAAAAGTATTTATAAATTATAATTTATAGTTATAAAAAAAAAACATTTTTTATAAAAATAATTGAATGATCCAAAGGTCAGCACAACAGATTGAGGTTTACATATTTACATTTTATTATTCTTTTTCTTAAATCAGCAGAAGTGAACTTAGGCGGAACAAAGAGAACTGATAGAAAACTTTGGATTTCAGACGACATATTGCAGCTGATGGATGAACGTAGAAAATATAAGAATGCGAGTGATGAAGAAAGTAAAAGGAACTATCAAGAATTAAGAAATACTACAAACAAGAACTGCAAACTAGCAAAAAAGAAGAGTGGATTAAAGAAAAGTGTTCAGAAGTGAAAAGAGAAATGAACATTGGTAAAATAGACGGAGCATACAGGAAAGTTAAGGAAAATTTTGGGGTACATAAATTAAAATCTAATAATGTGTTAAACAAAGATTGTACACCAATATATAATACGAAAGGTAAAGTCGATAGATGGGTGGAATATATTGCAGAGTTATACGGAGGAAATGAAATAGAAAATGGTGTTATAGAGGAAGAAGAGGAAGTTGAGGAGGATGAAATGGGAGAAACAATACTGAGATCTGAATTTAAGAGAGCATTAAAAGATTTAAATGGCAGAAAGGCTCCTGGAATAGACGGAATACCTGTAGAATTACTGCGCAGTACAGGTGAGGAAGCAATTGATAGATTATACCAACTGGTGTGTAATATTTATGAAAAAGGGGAATTTCCGTCAGACTTCAAAAAAAGTGTTATAGTCATGATACCAAAGAAAGCAGGGGCAGATAAATGTGAAGAATACAGAACAATTAGTTTAACTAATCATGCATCAAAAATCTTAACTAGAATTCTATACAGAAGAATTGAGAGAAGAGTGGAAGAAATGTTAGGAGCAGACCAATTTGGTTTCAGGAAAAGTATAGGGATAAGGGAAGCAATTTTAGGCCTCAGATTAATAGTAGAAGGAAGATTACAGAAAAACAAACCAATATACTTGGCATTTATAGACCTAGAAAAGGCGTTCAATAATGTAGACTGGAATAAAATGTTCAGCATTTAAAAAAAATTAGGGTTCAAGTACAGACAGAAAAACAATTGCTAACATTTACAGGAACCAAACAGCAACAATAACAATTGAAGAACATTAGAAAGAAACCGTAATAAGAAAGGGAGTTCGACAACGATGTTCCTTATTCCCGTTACTTTTTAATCTTTTCATAGAACTAGTAGTTAATGATATTAAAGAACAATTTAGATCCGGAGTAACAGTAAAAGGTGAAAAAATAAAGATGCTAAGATTTGCTGATGATATAGTAATTCTAGCTGAGAGTAAAAAGAATTTAGAAGGAACAATGAATGGCACGGATGAAGTCCTATGCAAGAACTACCGCATGAAAATAAACAAGAACAAAACAAAAGTAATGAAATGTAGTAGAAATAACGAAGATTGACCATTGAATGTAAAAATAGGAAGAGAAAAAATTGTGGAGGTAGAAGAATTTTGTTATTTGGGAAGTAGAATTACTAAAGATGGACGAAGCAGGAGTGACATAAAATGCCGAATAGCACAGGTGAAACAAGCTGTCAGTCAGAAATATAATTTGTTTACATAAAAAATTAATTTAAATGTCAGGAAAAGATTTTTGAAAGCATATGTTTGGAGCGTTGCTTTTTATATGGAAGTGAAAGTTGGACGATCGGAGTACCTAAGAAGCAAAGATTAAAAGCTTTTGAAATGTGGTGCTATAGGAGAATGTTAAAAATCAGATGGGTGAATAATAAATAACAAGTGACAAATAAGTAATAATAACAAGTGATAATAAGTGACAAATTAAGAGTTGTTGCGGCAAATAGATGAAGAAAGAAGCATTTGGAAAAATATATTTAAAAGAAGAGACAGACTTATAGGCCCCATATTAAGGCATCCTGGATTAGTCACTTTAATATTGGAGGGACAGGTAGAAGGAAAAAAATGTGCAGGCAGGCAATGTTTGGAGTATGTAAAACAAATTGTTAGGGATGTAGGATGTAGGGGGTATACCAAAATGAAATGACTAGCACTAGATAGGGAATCTTGGAGAGCTGCATCAAACCAGTCAAATGACTGAAGACAAAAAAAACCATTATTCTATAAGATTAATAAAAAATTAAATAGAAATGCATAGTTAATCTTAGACTAGGATATAATGTAGAATAATTTTCATGAATAAATTGTTCCTTTACAATTATTTTAGTAAACGTTTGTTAGAAATCCTGAATATGTTTAAATTTTTTCTTAAAAAAGAATAAAAGTAAAATTTACAAATTGCAAATTTAAGGACTGTTTAAAAATATTTTGAATATTATTTATAAAGTGCAGATTTTTAAAATTGATAAATATTTTATTAGATTTATTTTTAAAATGTTATGAAAATAATGTTTTTAAATGTACTGGAATTTTAAAAATTTGAGGTATTAATCTATTAATGTAGTAGGCGATCTACTACTGTAGTTAGTTTGTTAGTTCTTAGATAGTGCCATTGAAATAAGAAAATAAATGAAATTATAAATATAATCTAACCAAACTTTAACATATGCTTGCTAACCTTGAGTTAAGTTTGGTTAGATTATATTTATAATTTTATTTATTTATTCTGTTATTTCAATGTAGCATTTCAGTGGTGGCATATAAGAACTAACTGCAGCAGTAGATTGCCTACTACATTAATTTTGACTTCAGTAATGAGTTAGTCTTCTAACTGTCAATTAATGCGCACCTTTTGGTACTTGTTGGTTAGCTTCCCACCTAATTTATTTTGTTGGTTACCTAGACACCACCAGTGTTTTACTTTTTTCACAATTTTGTTTTGCTAAAAACTGCTATTATAAACTTTTATAACCTTAAAAAATTTATTTTTTTAAAATTACTTATTGTTAATTAGGTGATATTAGCAAGCATGAGGTTATGTTAATGTTGTACAAATCAGTACAGATTACAATACTTACAGATTCAGTATACAGAATCAATTAGATTGTCAAATAAGCCAGCCTCTGTGGTGCAAGTGGTAGCGTCTCGGCCTTTCATCCGGAGATCCCGGGTTCAAATCCCGGTCAGGCATAGCTTTTTTCACACACATTACAAATCATTCATCTCATTCTCTGAAGCAATACCTAACGGTGGTCCCGGAGGTTAAACAAGAAAAAAAGAAAACGTTATCAAGTAAGCTTTTGAACTTTTTGTGTTTAATTTTTTTTATCAGTGCTCATATTAAAAAATAAATAAGGTGGTACGCTGACAAGTATCATAATTTAATTACTAGAAGAAGATCTCTCAAAATATTTTTTTTACTAAGGGATATCCTTTAACATTAAAAAATAATTTACATGAATTAACCAAAAGACTTGTTTTAAATGTCTTTGTTTGGTTTTGTCTTGTTTTAAAACTTTCCAAAATAATTCTTTTTAATGGTACATGATCAGCTGAAGATTGGAGATCTAATAACATAGAAAAATATTAGAACTTATAAAGATTTTAAATTTGAACCCCAATGACTAAAAGTTATTGATTCAAGTAGCACAAGATAAATGTATAAATTTTATAGAGAAAACTACTAGCTCTACTTCTTTCAGTAAATTCACACACATACACCAAGGTTGTTCACCGACCAACTAACAAGCAATAACCATGAAAGTGTGGCTAGCAATATACATAAAGTATTATTCTCTCTTTTGTAAATTAATGGTATGTATTATAGTGAAACTTAATCCCTGATTTTATAAAAGTGTTGATTTTCAGGCATTTATTTGTATCATCATCCATCCACCCCATTTTTATTATTGCAACCATTCAGAATTACTGTTTACTTCCACATATATGCATACGTTATCACATATATTTATAAAAACTTATAAAAATCTTGCCATTTGATAACCATTTTTAATAACTAAAAATTTTACAAAATTTAATTCAACAATTTTCTCATGAACAGACAAAAAAGCAGCATCATATAATAATATATTGCTTATTGCATCTCATTTTCACAAACAAAACACATTATGAGAGCAGTATTGCACAAGGCAGCTTCTATTACGAAATATAAAATAAGTGAATAAAAAATATTTATTCAACCGAAAAATAGTCTGCATTATTTATTTGTCTGTAACAATGTTTTAGCACAGTTTGTCTCAATCTTTCTAATGAATTTAATAATTTCATTAATATTATTTATTTCCTAACTGTTCTTGTTACTCATTGCTCAGTACTTATACAACAGTTAGTTCACTTCTGATAATGTGGTTGGGCAGAATTATATTAGTAATAAAGTATTGACAGTTACTGTGTAACGTAAAATAATCACTGGCTTATATTTTACTTGTTAGTGCATTTTTAGCCAACTTATCTGATCATTGATGTTATAAAATATTAATTGATCTTCACCCATAATTTTCTTTGGGTGTTTAACAGACAGTGTAATCAATGCTTACTATTTGTGCTATAAATTGAGATCACATTCTCTTTTAAATGTAGCACAAATGCAAATCGAGGATTTTTTGTTAGACTATTCCCTATAATAACTTACATTTATGGCGTAAATATGAAATACATATAACAAATGCAGCTAATAAAATAAAACAACCGAAATAAATATAACAAATGAAAATTATTTAAAACTTATAGTAATTAAAATATTATTTTAAATAATTTTATTTAAAACTTATAGTTTTAAATAATTTTCACAAAGCATTTGTGTTACAAAGTCTTCACTAAAATATAAAAATGTAAAAAAATTATTGCAGTGGTTGTATTTTAATTTTCACCCAGTGTTAGAAATTTTCAGATTGCATTAAGCTGTAATGTATAAAACAAAATCATTACCCCCCCCCCCAAAAAAAAAGAAGAATTTAGTATTATTTTGCTTGGAATAGGATAACCATCAAAATTCCATCAGGAATATCGATTGTAAATTTTGCAGAAAAAATGTATAATTTAATTAGTTTTCAATGATTTCCTTATGAAATGTTTTACATTTAATTATATTCTATGTATCCTGTTTTTTGTTTTTTTTTTTCATTTAAAATATTTATGCTGCAATAAACAGTATATTCTATTGACAATATCTTTCAGAGGAATGAAAAATTTACATCATTATCAATGCTTTTGTTTTTCTCTGTGAATTTGTTATTTCAGTAATATTAACACTTTTGGTGTATCCTTCACTGTATCTTCTTTGGATTATTTCCTGCATTTCCTCATTGTAGTCATGATTCTTTTTTTCTTTGGTGTGGTTGAACAGAGTAAGATGCCCTATTACAATCCCGGTTCAAAAGCTGCCATATAGGCAGAGATGATTATGATCACCATACTATTAAGATTCATCTCAAATATTATGTTTAAAGTATGCGTTAAATAGTAGTCAGTTCAAGGTTTCATTTTCTTCAAGCTGTTCAGCAACTTTTTTGTGCTAATTTTTTTTAAATAAAAAAAAAATTAGATTAGGATTGATTAAAACATTTTATAAGGAAAGTATTAAAAAATAATTAAATTGTAATTTTCTTTTTCTGCATAATTTATCATCAATATTTCTGGTGGAATTTTGGTGGTTATCCTATTGCAAGTAATACTAAATTATTATTTTTTTTTAATAATGATTTTGTTTTATACAGCTTAATGCCATCTAAGGGATTCTAACACTGGGTAAAAATGAAACTAAACCCCTTTGTAATGTAAAAAAATAATTATTATAAAAATAATTGTTTTTATATCTCTATATTTCAGTGAAGAGTTACACAAATACTGTAAGAGCATTCTTAGGTGAACATGGTAATAAGGAGAAAAACTGGTCACTAAAACTCTTCAAACGATTCACTCCAGCCACCTTTTTCACTTTGTCACTGGCAGAGTGTTTGAGAGTATAGGTAGCATTATGCCAAAAAATAGCTCAGAATTTGTCTTACTCTTACTTAATATTGGTATTTTTGTAAGAGCTGTAGTTATTGTGCTTTATTTTGCAATAACTTGTCCGACTGATTTAACTTTTAAACTTTTGTGTTAATCTTGAAGTGGTCAATTTTGAACCTATCATTTTTCTTTTAAATCTAGTCTAGTCATCTTGTTGACAAAGAAGACTATATGAAAGCAGGAAGAAGTATACAGTTGACAGATATAGTGAAGGTCGTCCAGACAAAGCAGTTGTATCCATAAAGTCTCTATAATATTTTACGTTATATATTTATTAAACGTTTTATTGATTGGTTATTAAGTTTTAGTTATAAATATTTTATTTATTTATTTATGTCTCAAAGTTCCAGAAAAGATATCAATTAAATTTTTAAAAGAACTGAAAATATAATACATTATGTTCGTGTAATTTAGAGCTAATTCAAAATTTTATGTTAACTGAATTATGTAGATAAATATATGAGAAAGATAGATGTGGTTCTAATCAAAACATTGTAATTTAATGCTGTTGAGATTAATTTCCGTTAGGCCAGTGCAGAAGTTGAAAAATAATTCTTGCTGAATTGAATATCGATATATAAACCACAAAATAAGGTAATTGTGCAGAATTCGCCAATCAAGTGGTGCCTTTTGAAATCATCAACATGATATATAAGGTACATTTGATATAATCAGCATGTATATCTATGTTTTTACTCTGGCTTAGTGGAAAATCATGAAAATTAAAGGGCATAAATTAAGTTTACATTTAAAAAGAGATAGAGCTATGAGAGAACAAATATGAAACATATTCTTCAAAGTAAGTTATATTTTTTTATGTTGCTTTAAAGCAACTAGAAAGTTCAAGTTAACCGTAATAATTGACATTAGAAGCATTTGAACTAATTAACCCATCAAAAAGATGTAAAATAGACAACCTGTTTCTTAAATATGAATTTGTCTAAATTTTTTTATAGTATATTTTAATTTATCATTTTTTTATCAGGTATTATTGTTTGTAATAAACCATATGGTATTAGTTTTTCAAGAACTGAATCACAGTGGAAAAAAGGATTGAGCTCAATAAAATCAAGCGTAATCACACATAAGGTTTTTGAAGAAATTCAGGATCATACTATAAGCAATGCAGAAGATAAGATTAATTTGTTTGATGCTTTACCTTATATTAAATCGAATCTTAGTTGCGAGTCATTATGTGTAATTAAATGTCCTGAAAAGTAAGTAAATATATTTATACAGACTATTTTTATTGTATTTTTTCTGTTGTTGTTAGTTTAAATGAGTACTTACAGTATAGTTTTGTTGACATTATATTTCTTACAATAATCATTATACCTTTAATAAATTTTGGATCTTCTTGCTTACTTTTTCATTTATTTTTTATTATTTTTGTGGTATGATATATTGGCATGCTTAGAATATTTGTTAGTTATGTCATAACTAACCATTCTAGTGTCTTTATTTACATTTAACTTATTTATTTACTAATTCATAGCCATTTTTGTATTAAATGCATTAGGTAAATTCAATTTATTCCTGAGAATTTTATCTTATTATCTTTGATATAATATAACAGGGAGCAGATTTAAAGTTTATTAAAAGTTGCATTGGGATGTTTAATTTATGAATTTTTGATAGTCTAGTTAATTTTGGGTCAATCTGTTCAAAAGGATATAATCTAGAATGGTATTTTAAATTGTTATTACTATAATTAAAAGTCTGACTTTTTTTATTAAACCTTTCTTTACTTCTAAAAATGTGTTAGTTGGGTCATTAATTTCCTCATATTATCAAAAATGTATTGTTTCATTAAATTATTATATTTTCCAACTGTCATGATTACTAGTGTATTTGTTTTATCTGATTTTACTATTAAAAGATTGTTTGTATTTAAATTGTCTCTTTAATTGGTAAATGATTTGTTTGTTGATAAATGATTTATAAGAAAATTTTGTTTTTAATTTTTTAAATATTGTAGCTGGTAATATTGTGTAATTGTTTCATATCATTCAAGGATTCATTCTGTTGGAATTTGTTGTAGATAACATTCTTCTTAATAATGTTATTTTATTATTAATTAAGCTAATATTAATGAAGTAATGTTAAGAATCAATTAAGTTGAATTTAAATGCATTAGTGATGATAAATTTTTCATTATCATTAAAATTGATATTTTTTATGTTTAAAACTTTATTACTTATGTTATTATCCAAATTTTCTTGACAATGTATAAAATTAGGTTTAAATTTATTTTGAATTATTACTATTAACATGTTATTTCTGATTAAAAAGTTCTGCATCATAATTATGTGTATTTTTAATTTTGATTACATTATAACTTTTGGTTTCATGAGACCTTTTTAGGTTATATTTATGTCTATTAATTTCAATAAAATTTTTTATATAATCAAAGTTAGTGATCTGAGCTGTTTTGTAATTTTAAATGTGTATTCAATATTTATACAATTTCTCTTATAGTATACTTGTTCAATCTTTTGTTTTATTTGGAAACGTTCTGCACATTCTTTTGTTTTTATCATAGCTTTATTGTACTGGAAATTACTTAGAAATAGTGAAAACATATACATAAAGTATTTATACACTATTAATATCATTAAAAAGATTACTATAACTTACAATAAATAAGTATTTAAATCAGCATACAAACTTAATAAGCACATAATAAAATATTTAAAAAAACGAAAATAATAATAAAATAAACAATCTGTGTGAATTTATAAAATTAATGATTGTGTTGGTATGTATATAACAAATAAAAAAACAAAGAGATCCTTTAAAACTAGATTTCTTGAACATTATAGAAATTGCAAAAGTAATAAAATAGGTTTTTCTAATACAGTAGACCATGTAATCAACAATAAACTTTACTTCTGACTTAAATATATAATAGACATATCTATAAAATGTATTATAAAAATATTATATATGTAAATACAAACAAAATTTCAGTTTGATGAACCTCAGACAGTGTTTGAGGGAGATGGTGTTATAGAAACTAAAACAAATTTTAACAGTCATATAAATTAATATGCAATTTTCATTATTTTAGTATTTTTATTATGCAATAACAGAATTATTTTGATCATGACTGAGGGTGTGGGATCCCTGAAGTACTTTCATGAAAAAAATTAAGGTACGATATCTCAATATTCTGGTGGTTTATCTTAATGTAATTTATCTGTAATACATAGATATCTTTTGAAAATTCAAATAATTCTTTAACATATTGACTGTGCTAATAAAATTTAATATTAAATGAAATGTAAACCACCAAAATACAGTAAAAAGGTATGTTAAACTTACCATATTAATTACAAGAATTGATTTTCACAGGATCCTACATTTTCAGCTGTTATTAAAGTGTATAATTGCATTAAAATATATTTATTTATGATTTGTTAATTTGTTGAAATGGTTTTTTGAAAATGTTGAAATTTAATATGGACAAATTCACAAATTCTGCTAGTCAGTAAAGAACAGTACTGAAGATGGTTGTATATGCAGAACACATCAGCAAATATTAGAAATAACTGAAAAATTGTATTCTAATTTATACAAGGCCAAAATCAGTAAAAATTAAAGTTTTCTGTTGAAGAAGAAGAGGCATCAGATATTTGTTTTAGTAGAAGTAACAGAGACTATAAAATCAATGAAAAATGGGAAAGTTTCTGGAACAGATAATATTGAGATGCTGAAAGCTAGTGGCAAAACATTGCACACAGCACTTGCATAACTGTACTCACAGTACCTCAAAAATCAAAAAATTCTGAATGAATGGAAAACTGCTGAAGTGATTTTTCTACTTAAGAAAGGAAATAAGAAGACCTGAAGAATTATCTATCGCCCAGTAAGCCTCCTTTCAGTTATTTACAAGGTTTTCATCAAGATAATAGCAGAAAGAATGCTAACAACACTGAATAAATTGCAACCAAAGGAGCAGGCCGGCTTCAAAAGCAGTTTTAGAACAATGTATCACATCCAGGTTGTTCAGCAAGTCGTAGAGAGACATAAATATATCATGCCTCTTTGTATGGCTTTTATTGATTGCAAAAAGCCATTTGATTTGGTAACAACATTAGGCATAATAACTGCATTATATAAACAGGGTGTAAACAGTCTACAAGAACTTGCTACAATCAATATACCAAAAAACAATATACCTAAAGAAGCAAAAGCCGTCATTTGTGTCACCAAACAATAAGGTAAATGTATGTTATAAGGAGGCACCATATCATCACCCATGCTCTTCTCAGCTTGCTTCGAGGAGGTATTTATAAAGCTGGAATGGCAAGAAGAAAGAATTCGAATGAATGGCACCTATCTAAACCACCTGAGATTTGTAAATGATATAGTTCTATTCTCACAAGAACTGCAGGTGGCTGGTTTACCCTGTAGTCTAAGGATGAAACTTAAAAAAATTTTTGTCTCTTGAGAACTCAAACTTGAACAGGTAGATCATTATATATATCTTGGCTGACAGATGTCAACTGAAGGTGATACAGTGCATTCGGAAAGTCATTGTGCAGTATGCTTTAGAATAATGTGGAATAATGTAGAATAAAAGACTAAATTATTGTCAATGGCTTAAACATTTTATTGACCAAAATTCCATATGTATCCTCAACATTTTGTTCTTTACAGATGAACCACGGTTTCATGTAGGAGACTATATTAATTCACAAAATAGATGAATGTGGTTGACAACTAACTCCCATGAATTACACGAACAGTTTTTACTCAAAGCAAAGATTGGAGTCTGAATTGGTGTGATTAGAATGCGCATTGTGGGTTCAATCTTTTTTTGAAAATGTAGTTAACAGTGATCATTATTGTGCTATTTTAACAAACCTCATTAGTCAGATAACAGAAATAAAAATTAATCGCAGTTGGTTCCAACATGATGACACCACAACGCACACAGCTAACAGGTTAATGATTTTTTTTTATTCTGAACAAATAATTTTGAGGGATTTGTAGGCTGGGCAATTGCCCATTCTGACCCCCAAATTACTTTCTATGGTGGGGCATCCAACCCCGTAGGGGAAGACACCCGCCTAGTGATGTTCCTGTCGCCACCCGCCCCCCGTTCCTAGCCCTGATGGGCTTTAATGGAAGTCGTCTATCGCCCTCTGACTTTTTACATCTCATAGTAATAAGCCTGGCCTCGTTGGGATGCCACGGATGTAAATGCCCCAGTAGACATTTACAATGGTGATTTATTAACTCAGCTTTTGCCTTCCCTGTAGGCCTCGTCCGAACATCTTGAATGTCCTACATCGTTTCCCTCTGAACCAGCTAACCGAGTTCGCGGAAGCACGAACCACGCCTAGTTCACCGCTCCTAGTTCTACTATTATTGAGCCAATTTCTGTGAATGTCTCGAAATTCGAGGCAAATTAATCACATCATACCACCAAAATTGTTATTCCCAACAATGAAATGTAGTCCTAGTTCCCTTACTGAACTCAACATTAGTTCATACCTCAGACTTAGGTTAGATTGTGGACTCCGGTGTGGTCTACAAGGAAGAGACAGACAGACCTCTTACTCCCGCCCAGCTCCATCGCAGAGTCCCACGTGACATTCATTTTTTCAACCATCGTCGAGATGCCGCTACACCTCACGGCTGCATGGGATCCATGCCCTCGGCAGTCCAGTCGCCATTCCGACAGCTTTTACAAATTAATAATCACAATTCTGACTAACCGTGGCTCGCAGCCAATACGTCTACCGTCGGCCATTCAACTACCCAGGCGGTCCCTAGCCACCCGGAATGCTACTCTACTAAATCCTCTCGGCCGTCCTGCGCAGGGCGAGGAAACGGAGGAAGCCAGCCACCGCGAGTCTTCCAGTTGACTCACAGATCAAAGAAGGAGTTTACTCTCTCAAGTTTCCTAACAATTCTGGTACGTTCAGCTTCGTACCGGGGACAGACATACAGGATATGGTCCACAGTATCATCGATCCTACAGTCCGGATACAAGCCGCAGTCAACCAAACCAAACCTAGCCAAACTGTCCCTAAAGGCACCATGTCCCGAAAGGATTGAGTTATATGCCGATTTGGGGAAACCCAACTAATTGCTCGCAACTCCTTAACATTTGGAAAAATACCATGCGTGTATCGACCAGTAGAAGAATTGTTCCACCTAGCTTGCCAAGAGTCAAAACCTGGGTCTTCCAATTTTTCGCATACGCCCTGAAGTAAGAAGGACTCCCTATTTCCTAGAAATATAACGCTTGCTACGTTCCGTAGCTAAAATGTCAATGGGTTTTATGCCGGCGATCACAGTTACTGCCTCTCTGGAGGCAGTTCTGTAGCCACCGACAACAGAAAATGCTGGGCTCGCAAAACAATATCCCTATAATATTGATATTGTAAACGATGAGCCCAGACGGGCGCAGCGTACAATATTATGGCCTCGCAGACATCTTTGTAAAGAATACGCATGGTACGATAATTCAACCCCCAATCGGGATGGATGACTCTACGGATGCCGAAGAAGGCAGTGATATAGCCTTCTTCGCTACAAACTGGAGGTGCTCCTTGAATTGAAGCTTCTCATCAAGGATAACACCCAGATACTTCTGAACGGTAACATCCCTAATTGGAAGACCGTACATCACAACCCGCAGATGACAAATTGCGGTTAGACGACCCTTCAAGAAAATCATAATGGTTTTCTCCGCGCTGAAAACCATCTTATGCTGAAGACTCCACAACCTTAACATCTTGCATGCCTTTGTCACTCTGAGTTCTATCTCGGCACCCGAATTGCCCTCGACCAGCAGCAACCTATCGGCTTAAGCCACGATGCGGCAGCCAATGGGTATCCGCAATCGCATGAGAGAATCGAACTCAACGACCCAGACGAGTGGACCTAGAATACTGCCCTGTGGACAACCTTTAGACAGTGTCTTTCGTACCTCCGAGCTGCCGTCGCGAACGATGACAGTACTGTCGCTGAAATAACTCGAGAGAGTCCTAATCTCATTTAGCGTGCACCTACGCCGCTGCAGTTGAAACAAAGCATAGGGTCACCACAAGTTATTGAAAGCCCCAGGTATGTCTAAAAAGACGCCGAGTACATATTTGCAGTCGCTGGACGAAGCCAGATCCATAACCCTAAGAAGCGCGTCCTCTGTGTCCTTGCCGGGGCGAAAACCATACTGGTCGTCCATCAGCATATGGTTAGAAGTTAACCTACTGTTAATGCAGAGATACAAGACCTTCTCGAAAACCTTACCTACTACAGGCAAGAGCGTCAGAGGACGGTAAGAAGAACTTACAGTGGGATCCTTGTCGCCACCTTTGAAGAACAGTTTCAGCACCACGTTTCCAATACGCTGGCAAGTTCCCAGCAAAAAGCAACCTATTAAAAACCCTAGTCAAAGGACCAAGAATCACAGGCAACGTGCAAACAAGGAGCTCCACCGTGATAATATCCGGGGGGCTTTATTCCTAGCCGGGCTACAAATTACTTAACGAATTTTCGCCTCAGTAATTTCTGAAGATAATATCTCAGAGCGAAAACCTACGACTTCAATGCGAACACGTCGATGATACGAGGTTTCACCAACCTCGGTATCATCTGTAAGCAGATCGTCCATCAGATGAGCGAGGACACGATCTTTATCTACAACTTCATCCTGGGTCGAGAGATCCGACAGAAGAATGTCCTTTTTCCGCTTATGACCTAGTACTCTATAGACGACACCCCATGTGTCTTTATTTCCCTGCCCTTGCACAAAAGAGCACTAGGAATCACGTTTAGAAGACCTAACCTTATGAAAATACTCTGTCTTCTTCCGACGATAATCCGCATTCAAGACTGCACGCCGATCAGGATCACCTTCACGTTGTGCGGCTCTCCTGAGCCGGCCCGCAGTCCACTTCATCGCGGTCAAGTCCTGAGTCCACCATCTGGTCAACAGTCCAACCATGGACTGTTCAGCGGCTTAAACTACCGCAGAAGAAAAATTCTCTGCCAGGTTTTCTAACGGGACCTCGTCCAGACTTCGAGCAAATACCCGAAGCCTGGCCGCAAAAACTTTGAAAACCTTAGCCAATCCGCACGCCTGTGCAAGAAGCGCCCCTGTTGAACAGAACGTCACCCCTAAAGACATCACGCAACTCACCTATCCAATCAAAAATTATTAACCGGTGATCGCTCTGGCAATCATCGACTATCGACCAGTTAAGAATCCTACCAGGGATATCCTTCGTTAACATCAATGTTGATACCATGGAAGGCCCTCCGCAAACAGACTGCACCGGTGAAGGTAGTCAATTCGCTGGCTACATTGAAAACATCAAAATGATGCTGCGCGATGAAACCTTCAATCAATTCATCCTCGACGCTGGACTCATCCTCGGAGTAGCTTGATGGGACGGACTCCGGCTTCCTCTTCCACCTGGACTTGAGTACTTCCTGGAAACCTTCCATGGCCGAAGATTCCCTGTCCCTACAAAAAACTAACAAAATTCTCGCTGTCTTCCTTCCTATCCACTAGGTTGGGCAAGCCCACAAACGTGACAATTGCCCATAGCGAGCACGGTCAGCTGAAGACCTTATATATTCTCCTGTCACACTATGCACCTCTTCACCGCTACTAGATCGATTAAGTGCAATACGTACAGCACATATGGCAAGAAACCGTGGATTACAGCTCTCATTCTTAAAAGAATGCAAGTAGGACTAAGGGTGCTACCCATTACTCGTTACGAGGACTTATGACCTGGAGTCGTTGCCACCTTATCGCCACGCTGAGGCAGGTGTCTGAACAAAACTTTCGCCTTGCACTGAGTGCACAAGTAATAACTGATAGTAAATTTAAACGGTGCTACTGATGCTAAAGCACTCAAATTGAATTCGCTCAGAACTGCGGAAGGTACACACATGACCGCAACTCAGAACACACAGAAAGAGTCTCAGACGCAACATCACTTTGTCCGCATCAAAGGGCTAAAGTCTATGGTGGGGCTGTGAAAAAAGCAGTGTATTGCAACAGACAATGCATAATTGACAAACTAAAAAGTACAATACATACAAGACAGTCCAGTACATCAGCTGGTTAAAGCATTTGAAAACAAAATGAAACATGTGCAGTGTATATTGATGTAGGAGGAGGTGATTTTCTACACCTTTTTTAAACTATTTCAGTTATTGTAACATCAGTTTCTACAAAATAATGTAATAAAAATACAAATTAATAATAAAGAAAGTTTTGTCATTACACTTTCATAATTTCAGTACACAGTAACTTTCCAAGTGCTCTGTACAATCAAAGAAGTTGAACAAGTTAAACTTAGATGGCAGGCATTCGGGAGACTTAACAGAGTTTTCAAGAACAAACCCCTTTTGCCTTAAAAGGAAAGTTTTGAATCTGTGCGAACTGCCAGTCCTTGCGTACGAAAGTGAAACTTGGACATAATCATTCAATCATTGCAAAAGCCGCAGGTAGCACAAACAAATATGCAAATAAGAGGGTCATTCAGTAATTAAACAGACAAGCATTTTTAGTGAAGGAAATAAACTTTTGTAAGTGTTAGTTGGCAGTCTTATGAAGATTTTTAGTCAGCTGCAATTAATATTTACATAAACACAACCTCAAAAGTCTTAGTTATGATGGTGTGTCCGCTTGAAGAAAGCACTTTTGAAGAACAGCATTCTGTGATCCGATTTGCTTGTAAGTTGGTTGGTAAGGTTGATTTTTATTTTTATATTATAACTATTGCTTTTTTTATATTTCAATTGTTTGTATTTAATAATAATTTAGCACTATATATATATCCATGAAATAAGATTTTTTTTCTGTTATCTACTTTAATTGTCCTTTCTAAATAAATTTCTTACATTTTATAAATTACCAGTTTCCTTTTATTAACCAGCTACATGATTTCAGAAATAAATAAACAAAACCTGTCAGAATATGTACCATGTTCATTTTTCCTTTTATTAAACTAATATCATTCATTTTATAAAAATGCCACAAATGTTTTACACAAGTAACATTATTGTGTGAAAAATAATTTATAAAATACACAAGCTTTAAATTGTCTTACTTGCACAATTTCTTTTGTTACTAGTATTAGTGTTTTTTGGTTGTATTACTGGTATAAAATTAATTTAGTTGGAGTTAGTTTATTGTTGAATGTACAAATAAATTTATATTTTTTTTGTGACTAGATATACTACTGGTGTTGCTATACTTGGTCAATCAGAAAATGTCAGATCCAAAGTTCAGATATGTTGGGAAAGATCACGAGGACAGAAAATACCTTTAGAATCGTATCTAGCTATTTGTACTGGAAAACCGCTTGAAGATCATGTAGATAACCTTAGAATTGGCATTACTTTAGATGTTTCAGAAAATGGAAAAATGAAAAAGGTTGGTATTTTTAAATATCATGTATCTTAAAAGATATTTTTTTTATATTACTAACATTGACACATCTTTGAGTACAGATTTTCTGGAAGTATAGTAATCCTAAGTTTACAGATAGCTGTTTTATTGAATTATTTTTATTTGTCAAATTTTATCAAGAGGTGATGATAACTGCAATAGATTTTGAAGTAACCCTTTGCAAAGTTGTCCATTTTAGTGATCTGATTTTTTAATGCAATTTTTAATTACATTAAAAAAGTGTGCCACTCATAGAAATCTTGTAATTTTATCTCCAACATGGTCTTCATCACTATATGCTTTAATTCTTAAAATCTCTTGTTTTCTTAAATTCTATCCTATAATTTACTTTCAAATGTCTGAGTATCCACTTCACTAAGTTAAAGTGTGCTTGAATTAGTATGTCCTAAAATCTTGAAGCTATATTAACTGCACAGTCTAAATCTGGTCTGGTCCCCAATATTTAACACATTAAACTACTAATGATCTCACGATAGCTATTTTCATTTTCTGCCAATGATTAAGATCATTAATGGCTTTGCATCATTCATGCCAAATTTTTTTTTTTATATTTTATTCATGTATGTCGTTTGAGAAATTGTAATATATTCATGAAATTTATCTATTTCCATTCCCAAACAATGTTCCACATCTGATGGAGTAAATCCCAAAACGATGAGCCAATTTGATCATGAATTCATTGACTGACTACTTCCTCTTGTCCCTTAACTTACCCATCATCCACATGGAAAAGTAGTATCAATTTTTATTATAAAACATACAAGGATCTACACAACTCTCCTGTAAATTACAAGTTTCAAGGAATTCAATTAAACATTTATACCAATATTTCAAAGCCTGTTTCTGTCGTACAAACTTTTAAGTAATTACATCTACATCTTGTGTTGTTGTTATATCCCTGTGGTTGCTGCATGTATATGTATATTTTCTTCTCAGGTATCATTCAAGAAAACTTTTCATGTCAAATTGTTTAATACTCCATCCACCCTGAACAGCAACGCCCAGTAGAGCTCTTATGGGTTTTAATCTGGCAACTGGACTGAAAGTCTCATTCATCTTTTGAATTCATTTTTATGGAAAAAATCCATCTGTTACCAATGAGAGTACTTTGAAAATGTAAATTCACTAATTCCCACCTCTTATTCTTGTGTAATGAATTCATTTCATCGCCCATTGTAGCTTTACAATATTTAACATCTTTTATTTTCATAGCCCTCATCATAATTTGTTGGTACTTCTTTTTTTAACTGTGTTATTAAAATATAATAGATCTATTAGAAGAACTATTGGATTCTGTTGAAATGAATCATCTTCATAGCATGCTGGTTCTTGAATTTCCTGTCTATTACTTAGATTATAACGATACTTTTATTATCAATATTCTTTTATCTTACAAGTTATGAAAAACATCCTCATTATGTGTATAATTCACAATAACTGATTTTGTGTATTCCTCTCATTCTCATATACCTCAAATTGTAAAATAACATGCATGGGTTGTTTATCTTCTATATCAAATTTTCAAATTTATTTTGCTTCTGTTCGGGAATCCATACAAAATATTCTGAGCCAAAAATTTTAAAGTGGTGAAAATAATTTGTATGCAAAAGTAATTGTATGGGTGAGTTTCCATTAATTTTTGTTGGGACATTCTATTTAATGTTTACATCGCAGCAATATATTTAACGTATACGTCATAGCAAGTACAGCTTCACTCCATAGAAACTTAAATAGGTAAACAGCTGATTGAAGCCACGAACATTCCATCTCGCATATAATTCTATTTTCACATTCAGCCACTCCATTTTGTTGTGGACTGTAAGGAACTATAATTAAATGTTTTAGTTCATTAGTTTTAGCTTACGATCTTACATCTCTGTTATCAAATTCTCTTCCTCCATCTGTTATAATCAATCTAACTTACATCTTCACTAATTCAATGAATCTTTTTAATTTTTCTTTCACTTCATCCTTTTTATGTAATAGATATGTAACTGTGAAACTGAAAAAACATCTTTAAAAACAAGAAAATAATGATAACCATTGAAATCTATCTGCTCCATCAGGCCACAGATGTTAGCAAAAATCAGATTACCTAGATTAGTAGATTTTTCAATTCTTTCACTAACTAAATCGATGAGGTTTACCATGCATACATCCTTCACACAATTCATTACCTATTTGTACTGGTATTCCACAATCTTTCAAAAAATTCTGCATGTGTTTATTTTGATGACCAAATTTTTCATACCAACTTTGCAGTGTAGTGTATCTGTGCCTCAGAAAAAGCATACGATTTTTGTTGACGATTCTCACTATCAACCATTAAAGTTCATTTCTTAATTAGAAATAGATATGGCACTGGGAACATTTCTATATAAAATCTGTAATTTTTCATTATTCTGAATTGATTGGTTAATTCCCTTTTGTCCAGCTTTTTTAACTGAGAACAAATTGCAAATCCCATCTGGAAATTACCACACATCTTCAAAATAACTAACAGACCAATCTTGATAATTGAAAGTTTTAACATTTTTACAGCCAGTACCAAGAGCTTCTAATTTAATGTTGTTACTATTAGATGTTTACTATGTTGTTTGGTCAGTTAAAAACATTTACTGAAGCTAATTAGATGATTTATTTTATCATGGATCTAACATGATACCAGTGATGTGGTTATTAATCAATGATACACTATCCCTTGATGAGCACTACCCATTTGTTTTGACACTTCAAAAGGTTTAAAGTTACCATACTAGTCAAAACGATTTGTTACATGGTGTCTAGCACTACTATCATCAATGTACCACTCATCACAATTAAATTTTTCATTGTCGGTTGAAACAGTTAAATGACTCAAAATCATAATCAATAAACTTGTTCGTATCTCTCTCAATAGGTTTTTATATTTCCTTTCATTTGATTTTCAGTAGACATCATGGCATAATCTTTATTTTCATCTCGATTAGGAGAAAAATTTGATCATAGACCTTTCTTTTTACATTTGAAACACACTATAGCAATCTTACAATCATATGATAAATTTCCAACTTTTCTACTTGAGAAACATCACTTCAGGAAACATTCTACTTGAGTTTCCCACTTGAATGTTTCGTAAATCTACATTAGGATGGGCAGCACAGTTATCAATAAACAGGCAAATCCTTCTTGATTTTTTTCTGTAACTCATTGTTCCAAGCATTCAGCCAATCATGAAAAATTAGACTCGTCATCCGCGTTTTTCTATTAAAATAGTAGTGCACAGGTTAGCTCTCCATTCTAACCCACTTAAAACACTGTGGTTTACCTGCTTTATCAGTACAAAGAAGTTTTAATTTGTCATTGCCAGACATATTTGTGCAACAAAGCAAAGTAATTCGAATTGTTTTTTTGAGCCTGATAACATGATGTGTTTGTAACAGGGAGACCCATCTGGTGTAGCGTGATAAAACAGGTCCATTTTATCTGCATCATAGATGTCATAGGGTGAATATTTCTTGATTATTTCAGGAAGTTTAGAATTCTTCCATGATTCAGCACTGTCGGTATCAGCGCTTGCCTTTTCACCGAGAGCTTTTTTAAATTTTATTTCACATCTCCATTTCCAACGTGACAACCAACCGTCTGTTGCTTTGAAATCGCAGTGTCTCAATTTTTTTGCAAGCTCTTCTGTTCTTTGTTTTAGCATAGGACCATTGACACTTACTCCTCGACTAGTAACAATAGAAAACCATTTATTTAAAGCTTTCTCAATGAGATTTCCTTCACGTTTTCTTTTTTGATTAGTTTCTTCTCCTTCATGTTTGTTTAGACCATTCACTGCAAAGTTTCTTTCTATAAAATCTAAGCTATTGTAGTTTTTGATGCTTCAAGTAGTTCTGCAAGTTTACACTGACCAGTGTTTGGTGGATAACTTTTTATTTTGTGTAGCAAAGCAATTCTTTCTGCCAATGTCATGTCTTTACACGGCATGGCAAGGAATTGGATAAATTATGAACATTGACTTTTAACTAAACTAACACTTCAAAGTGAAAAGATAAAAGTGATTAAAAAGATTAAATGAATAATGAGAGTAAAAAAAGGTAAGCAAAAGTGATTAGAAATAATTACAAAAAAAAACAATAACAACAGCACCATACACAATGAACAATGGACTTGCACTGAAGAAAATAAAAGCATTTGCTTTGTCATAACTGCATGATGTCATCTGTGTCGTCATGCATTATGTACTCTACAGACCAGTGATAGAAGGAAGTTACCTCTCTCAATACAGCATTCAACAACAGTCAAGCAATTTAAATCAAATAAAATTGTTATATTTTAGAAGTAAAAGAAATAAATAAATGAGCTAGTGGGCCTTATAAGTGGCATTTTGGACCATTAAACCAATGTAATTTTACATAAATTATACCAATATGTTTCTGTTTTAACAAAAATGCCCCAATTAAACGGCTGCCCTGAATAACCGGTGATCCTATTGACCAGAATCCACTGTAATTGTAATTGGAAATAAAAGGCTAGATGAGAGTGAATTTATTAATACATTAACTGTGTATGTGCCATCAGCATTACATGGCGGACCTTGGGAGGATGCTGAAATGATCTCAGCGGCCCATCCCACCATTCATTTGTATATATCTCAGTCTTCAGTCAGTTCTTGTGTTGTGCGTTTCATACATTGTGAGCGTGTTACATATAGATGCACTGTTGTGTATGAGCCTGTTGTTCTTGGATTGCAGTGCTAGTACTCATGTGACACCAGTGTACCAGACAATGTCGTGAAAGTTACACATTATTTCTTTTTCTGTTATTTCTTTGAAAATTTTAGTTCTGTTATTAGTTTATTTAGCATAATTTTAATATTATTTTATTGCTATTAGTTACCATTATTATAATGGCGGCTAATGAGCCAGGAACTTCAAGAACAGGCCAAGACAACTTATTACGTGAAAGTGAGGACGAGTTTGGTCATCTGGAAAGCAATTCCGAGTCTGAGTGAGTTTGATGATGATGATAATATTGTTTATAATCCAACATGGTCCAACAAAACCTCCAGCTTGAAACACATTGCATTTACCAATAATAATGGATTGAATGTGCCAGTACCCAGTAATCGCCCTATTGATTTTTATAATTTACTGGTAGGTGTTGTTTATTTGAAAATGATTGCAAGTGAAACAAATCAGAATACAGAAAATATATTTTTACTGGAAAATACACGAGAAAATTCCCGCATTAGTCGATCGAAACCACTAACAGTTGACAATTAAAAACCTTCTTAGCTCTTATATTGCATATGGGAACAATCAATCTACACAGTTTGCATGATTATTGGAAGACACACTGATTGTTTGTTTTACCTGGTTTCAAAGCCTGTATGAGTCATGACTGCTTTTTATTAATTGTTAGGTGTTGGTATTTTTCTTCTGAGCCAAAAACTGATGCCGAAAAAAAAGCTGACCTGCAAAATACAGGGAATAAAACACAATTTTAATTCAAAAATTATTTTTATATATCAGCCCAGTAAACAACTTTCTTTAGATGAAGAGATGGTACTTTGACATGGGAGGTTAGTTTTTAGGTAATACATTAAAGGAAAGAGACATAACATGTTTTAAAAATATATACCTTGAGTGAGAAAGACAGTATAATTTTATGTTTTCATTGTTATGTAGGCAAAACTGACATAACAGCAGGAAAGCTCATGTCTCAGAAGCAGTGATTTATTTAATGCAGAATGCTCTGAATGTAGACCATACATTGTTCATAGATAATTATTACAATAGTTCTTTATTAGCATTAAAACTTCTGGTTAATAATATCTACTGCACTGGTACTTTAAGAAGTAATCAAAAGTGCTCACTGGTGGATATTGTATCGGTAAAACTGGGTAAAGGAGAGACTATAGCTGGGTACAGTGTGGGGTTATGATTGGAGCCTGGAAAGATAAAAGGAAAGTAACTTATATATCAACAGAATTTGAAAATGAGATGGTTGAGATAATTGATAAAAGGAGTCAAATGCAGAAAAACCTCTGCTAGTGTTGCAGTACAGTGCTCATATGAAAGGGGTTGACAGAGGAGACCAGCTGATGTCTTATTATCCCTGCGAGAGAAAAACCATCCAATGATATAAATACATTTTTTTTCATATCATGTCCATGTACATTAACAATGCTTTACATCTGTACAATATGTATTCTGGTAATACAAAAATGTCTATGTATGACTTCAGGCTGGCTATACTTGAGCATTTCCTGCCTTGTCCACCCGAAAAAATGTTAACTTCTCCAAAGCTTGCCCAAAAACATACAATACGTATCGCTGATGAACAAGATGACCATGGCAGATTGAAGCAAAAAATATGTAGAGTCTGCCACTCAAATAATAAAGAGAGAAAAACAGTGTATTACTGTAAAGTATGCCCAAATCAACCTGGCCTTTGCCCAGGTTGTTTTGACAAATATCATTAGAAACTGTAAAAATACAAAACTGGGTGGCAGGAGGGGTTGTAAATAGGGAGTTATTTAGTTTTTATTTAATTTCACGTAAGTTTTATTAGTTTTAAGAAAATTATTCCGTGGTAGTAACATCAGAGAATACAAATGAAACACAGATGTAAATAAAATATTCCTAGTTTTGTAAGGGGAAATAATTTTAAATTGTACTTCATTATCATTTACTAAATATGTATCAATAAAAGAATGAAACTGGTGAAAAGAAAACCATTGTATAAGATCTGATCAAGCACTCAGTGCTCATAGGACGTCAGGGCATATGGCAAATTTTGACTTCCTACATAAGAAAAACTACAATAAGCAAAATCGAATATCATATACAGGCAGTAAACACCAAAAGGTAAGGTAAATTGTAATAAAAAAATGTAGGTTCTAGGGTAGGTATATGGTTAGTAGATGAGCAGTGAATGTGTTAATTGTGTCCTTGATTAAAAAATTGTTTCTTTGATTATGAATGATTGTGTATGAATAATTTTATATGGTAAAGATACAGCAAACTATGCTATAGATTTTATAAAAAGCTTTTCTGAATGTTTTAATGAAAAAGTATGATTTAGTTCGGTGAGTATTCTTGCCATTAGAAATGAAAAATTTAAACTCAATCAAGATCCTCTTGAAGATAAGTAAGCTATTTATGAAATATATATGTATTTATTGATTTAATTTTAAAATATTGCCTTCTTTTAACCTTCTTAAATTTAACTAAATATTAAAGTTTAAATTTTCTGTTCGATGTACTCAATATGTACTGATTAATACTTTTACATACAGGTATTTTTACTGATCAAACTAATTTATAAGTTTATGATGAAAATATTTTATCTGTTTATGAGTCTGTAAACAGTAATTGAGTGTTTATAAACAATATATATTAAATGTTCAAAAATTGAAATGGCTTAAATGAAAAAAACTACTCAACATCAGGAAAAATATATTTTCTAACTATAGGAATTTAAGAACATAACGAGATAAATATTTATTTGATCCCAGGTAATTTCATATCAGAAACTTGAAAGTATTGTTTCCCAACAAGATAATAATTTATAACTTGTGTTTTGTCATAAATATCTGTATATTTTAATGTTTAAAAATAAAAGTGTTCTTATTTTGGATTTGAAGAAAACAATCAATTTTGAATCTTAAATTTGGGTTCCAAAAACTGGGTTAGGTGCCAGTCATCATACAGCCATCTTGCATTCTTTGCCAATGTGTTATTAATGGACATGTATCATGTTCTGTAATAAAAAGGCATACAGGTCAAAGAAATAAGCATAGGTCTAAAAAAAAATTAATTATCGGTTTTTAAGCTAAGCGATAGAAACTACTCTAATATTGAGGATAAAACTGTAGTGATTAAATATAATTACATTTGTTTAATATAAGCAACAGCTCTATATGAGTAATACATATTAGAAAAAGTGGTTAAAAATTCATAATTCTTATCTCTCCTTGTGGACATCCATGAGAGAATGCAGTACTGCTCAAAGAAGGGATAAGCATCATCCCAAAAAGCGTTTTCAAAACAGGGTATGCTAGTAGAGGAGCTGGAATAAATAGGCAGTCAGAAGTGAAAATTAAACATGGTCATTTTCTCTTTCAAAAATTCAAGAAATATTTAGAGTTCCAAAAAAAATAAACTTCTACATTAATCTAAAAATAGAGTTGCAAAAAGAGTAAACTTCTAATCTAACACTTTTCCTCCAAGCCTCATTAGCATTTCGATTATTTTCCAATATTACTCTACCTAAAAGGGATTTGACCTGCTGATAATTCTTTCTCTTTATTAAATTGCTGTTTTTAATCTTTTCATGGTATTTTGACCAAAAGATAAATATTGTACATTCTTCTTTTATCACTGAACCTTTTAGGAAATCATTTGATGTATTTTTTCCATCATTTAGGGAAATCAGTTATGCCTTCATAACATTTTTTAATGATGTTCAATATTTTTCAATTTGTTACTTCTTTGTTTTCTAGTAATTTCCCATTTTCATCTAAGATTCTAATGCTGCAGCCTTTCTTAAACTGGTTATTATTTCTTAACTGCTTTTTCAACTTTGCCATTTTCTAGATTCTCGTCTGCCTCATTTTGTTCATATAGTTTTTTCTTTTATACTGCTTTAATTCTCTCTTTGGTTTTGGAATTTTCTTCTCTTCTACATTTGGTGTAGTCTTGTACTTTTTTTCAGTTGTTCTATTTGTTGATGAGAAATCCATTTATAATCTATCTTTGTCATAAGTAGTTTTATAACATTTAAGGTTGAGTAAAAAGAATAAGAATGAATAGTTTTTCATTCATTCTTTTGTAGTTTTCCTTAATTAAGAGTTTTTCTTTTTTTACTTTTCCAGTATCACATCTGATATATTTGTTATTCTTTTTCTTTTAGCTTTAAACTAAATTTTAACATGACTAGTTATGATCACCTAGTATATCATTACCTGAGTAACTTTTATTGCATTACTTGGTAAAAGTAATCTTTTGAAATTATAGAATCAGTTGGTTATCTTGCTTTGTTTCGGGTACATTTTCTCTTATGCTGTTAAAATATAATGTTTGTAACAAGAAGTTATTTCCCTTTCTAAAAGTACTCTACTCCAACTGAAGCATTTAAGTCACCAAGTTTGATAAGGTCATTGTCACACCTGATTGTTCTCAGAACTTCATACGACTTTATATGTTTGGTTTATTTCACTTTCTTCATGACATGACTATTATCCTAATCACTGGCTCACTTGCTTTTTTCAAAATTATTATCTTAACATAAAATTGTACATAATTTATAATGGCCTTTATTTTATATTATTCCTAAACAGGCATACATTTTTTCTTCCTCCCTGAATATATATTAAGTTTACCACTTATTTATTTATCTCATTTATTGGGAGTTATGGGAAACAGTAACCTGAAAGACATACAACAGTTGAGTTTTTATGTTGTCAACCATGAGTGATATTATAGTGAATTCTGTTGTCAACAGTTGTTATGTTTGCCTTAACAATGAAAGCCAAACTAACTGCCTACCGTGTTAGTTAAACAATTCTTTATTTATAAAAAAAAAGAGTGCACTGTATTGTTTGCCAAATAGTATGTTATTTTCTGTCTTTTAAAGAAATTTATCTAAACTCAATCTCTTTTATGAACTGAAATTGATTATTAAGTGATGATTTTACATTGTCTAAGTCAGTCTTAGGCAATATCTAGATTTTAGAAATTGTCTTTTCTCTAATGTAATATCTGGACTTTGATCCAGTTATACCCCTCCACAACATGTCAATAATTTCTCTGCAAGTTCAAATTGCTTTATTTCTTTGTATGTCAACCTTTTCTGGATAAAACTAACTGTTGTAATGTAGGAACCTTTCTGTGACTGGCAGTTGTCTCATTCTACAGGATTTACCATTAATATGAAAGCAGTCAATCTCAATTATTTTAATGAAGAGGAAAATCTAAGTTTCTTGGAAAAATCTAGTCTTGGAAGTAAAAAGTTTGCTAATAAAATTTATTTAATAAGTTCCTAAAAATGAGCAAAGTTAACATTAAAAGATTTTTATGAAAATTTTTTTAGACTAGACAATCTTTTATTTTATAAAATTATTTTTTACTTTTTTCAGGCTTATTTAACAAAGAAATACTCCCATGCATCTGTATTAAAAAGCAGAGTAAAAGTAGCATCAGTGGAGTCTCATTTATTAAGTACCAATGAAAATCAATCAGCAGCTTTACTGAATTTAGTTACAAATCAGAAAAAATGGCATTTTGTTAGATTATTTCTTGCTACATACTTATTGTCACCTGCTATTGGAGATCATATATTTGCCTCAAGAGTGAAGAAAATTATGGGTATGGCTGTTCCTGTTGATCACTGGAATCCAAGTACTCTTCAACCTCAGGTATAAATATAACAAATTTCCACTAGTTTTCATTGAAGACAGTAATTCATAATTATTACACTTATCACTGAGAACAAACAACTCAAAAAAAATGTTACAACTTTATTAAAAAGAACTCCCCTTTTCTTGCGATCACACCTCCTAAGGATTACATTTGCAAAGTTTTTACTTTCTTCTTTTCCAAAATTCTTTTCCCTAACTTTTCTTTCTTTTCTTCGGTCCATCAATTGTGTTTCCTTTTTTGTTTATTATTAAGGTAAAAAAATTATGTAAAGTTAAAGCATAAGTATAAATTAGAAATGTTGTTGCTTATTATTTTACATATTAGACATATATATGTATTATTTTACATATTATACGTGTATTAAAAATATACTAGTTAATTGTATATTTTAGTTGACTGAAAATTACTTATGCTGTTAACTTTGTTCTGTCATAAAAATGTTTATGAATCTGAATAGTTATTTATTCTTTGCTCATTCTTATAGAAGTTTATTTAGATAGCATATGAAACTTGTCCAGAAGATATTGTTTAAATGCATTCCTATGCACTAAGCAATAGCAATGTCAGGTCTCAGATGTCAGTTACTTCCTTCTAATCAAGAATGAAGCAGTTCAAACATTCTATTACTTATGTTCATATTGCAGTTCACAATGCATCAATGGGAACAATTTACCCTGCCAGTTGTGGAAAATGGTAATGAAGTTTTTGAATGCAATAAATATTCAACCACATAAAATTAACCTTTATATTTGTGAAATTTACAGATAGAATCTGATTAGTGAAGGCATAGTGAGAAAGCAGATATTTAATGAGGGGAGGGAGAATGTTCATGATAAAGAGCATAGTGTTGCCTACCCATAGTCTTGTCAATAAATTTGCTACATTATGTTGAAGAGAAGATTCATTCTAATGGTTAATTCACAATTTCTGATTTGCCCCTACAAATTTTTATAGTTTTGACTTTTCAAGACCTTTCTTGCTGGAAATAATGATTGAACACTTGCAATACAAAAAAGTTGTTTTCAAGAAGAGTCGCAAAAGAGCTAATAGATGGGAGTAACCTTAGAGCATTTGCGGCCTATGAAGGCAAAGGAAATAATTTTTTGAAATTATTGTTACTGATGATGAAACATGGGTATGTCTCGATAACACTTTAAAGTAAAAATAGTTGATTTGAAACATTTCTTAAAATTTGATAGTTCCACTTCTCAGGGAATAACATACTGGAAATGTAAGGGTATGAAATACTGTAATATCCCAACTATGTTCATTGAACCAGTTCCTGTAGATCACTGAAGTTAAGGATGCTGGTGCAGATCACTGAATGCTGCTGACATTTTTCTATTGGCTAATTATTGTATTGTTCAGTGTTATAAAAAAAAAAAAACGTCTTAAGGATGCTTAACACATCTTGATGAAGTATTAAAATATTGTTTTATGAATGTGTTTTTTGGGTTAAATAAACTTCCAGCTCCTTAAGTTTTCTAGTAAATTAAAAAATTTCAATACAGTATGAATTGTACAATTTTTATTTTAAAGTGTATTTATTCACTTCGAATCATCCTGTATGACATAAAACCCACAAATATTAATCTTCAATAGTACAGTCGAACCTCTATATAACAAACCTCAATATTACAAAAACCTCGATTTACAAATTCTTTTACTGCACAGTGACATTTAAATAAAACTACGTATAATATTATGTATTTAAATAAACTACATATAATGAAGTTATAACATACTGTATTAACATAATACAGTATGTAGTAACACAGTAATTTTTACAAAATGTTTGTTTAAAAATAATATTAAATTTAGTATTTTGGACTTCTCTGAGTTTAAGGTAGTTATTCTGTTGATTTATGTATTTAAATTGTGCCTGTAGACAAACAAAAAGTACTCTTGACAGTCAGGCATGACAGATTATGTTTATTGAACTGGTAAAGTGAAAATCCCCAAGACTCTACTATAACCCATTAACAATAAAATTCTAACAAAAGATTTAAATACGTGTTCTGCAGTTACTGTTTGCTTATATATTAAAGTAGAGGAATTTTCTGAAATTCATTAATGCAGAGCACTAAAATTACTATGCAAACTTTTATTCATTTATCTAAACAAGACATTATCTACAGTATATAGACATAAATAGAATTACATAAAACAAAATAACTCGTTTTCGAGGATTTGAATCTCTAGAGGTAGACTACACATTTAACAAAAGGGCATGGATGGCTACCGAAATTTTTACAGATGGGTGAAAAAGCTGGACAAAGTGATTACCAGACAAAAAAATAAAAATTGTACCTTCTATTGGTAATCGTATGGCACATCCTCAAGACATTGATTCTGTATGAAATAATGTAAAATTCGTATTTTTCTCACCAAACTTAACATCAGGAGGTAATTAAAAATCTTAAATTGCACTACCGAAAAAGAGAACAAGACTGTCCCTGTTAATATTGTTGACCTCCAGGAGTGCATTTCTGAATTATCAAAAGTATGGACCAACGATGTTAACGATGAAACAATATTACATTGTTTTTGAAAAGTGGATTTCAGGATCACCACAACAGAATGGAATGAAGAATATGATATGACACTAGTGCTGTTAAAAAGTTACTGGAATTTCCTCCAAACAATTGAAAATGTCAGAAATGTTGTTACACTGGAAGATTTCATTCATTGCTGATGAACAGGTTACTGTTTCTGATTTTCGGGACAATGATGACATACTTCATAGTTTAGTAAGTCCTCCGAACTGGCAGAAGAAGATGAAAATTCCAAAGACCAGCAGGAGGAGAGAAAACCTACCGACAACGAGGTTATAGTCATTTAAAACAATTAGGCTTTGACAGCTCAAGGATGAAGTACCTAACAGTATTTTTAAGTATTTAAATAAATGTGAAAAATTTTTTTAATGCTGTACCTTATTTAAACACAGAAAATTACTCACATTTTCAAATAATAAATTAATACTGTATTAAAAATTATATACTGTAAACATTACCTATTAATATCTATCAAAAAATAAAGAATGCATTAGGATTAGTGTTTTTAGGTAGATTTCATAAGAAACCTACCTATTTTAATGGGTACCATGATTCAATATCTGGAAAATTTTAACATATACGTGTTGAATTAAATGTTTCACATTTCCCAGACCCCCAAAACTACCGTCAGTTTAAAAGTTTATACAGGGTCATTCACGGGAACCGGATGTTTTTAAAATAATCATAAAAAATTGAATATTTACTTTATTGGTACTGAAACACTTGTTAAATCAAAGCATTTGTTACTTACTCATGAACGAAAAATTATGTCCGGCAAGTTATGTCCATTTTGGGCAATACATTGTTGTAGCCTTTCACGGTAACTGGCCTCAATTCTTTGCAGCATGTCTACATTAATCTGGGTGACGTGATGACGAATTGTGATCTTTAGGTCCTCCATTGTACGGGGTTTATTGCCGTACACACGCGATTTCAGAAACCCCCACAGAAAAAAATCACAACTACTCAATTCGGGGGACTTAGAGGGCCAAGGAATGTCGCCGAATCTGGAAACGATCCGTCCCGGAAACAAGTTACGGAGAACAGCCATCGTTGCCCTCGCTGTGTGCGCTGTAGCTCCATCCTGCTGGAATAACACATTTTGAAAATCGATTCCCCGGTTTCGTAACTCAGGAATGAAAAACGTATTCAACATCGCAATGTAACGATCATCTGTTACAGTTACGGCAGCGTAATTTTCTTCAAAAAAATATGGTCCAATAACACCGACCGACCTTTCCTATTGCAAACCAGACAGTCACCTTTGGGCTATGAAGTGGTCTCTCGTGAAGCTGATGTGGGTTTCTTTCTGCCCAATACCGGCAATTCTGTTTGTTGACGAAGCCATTCAGATGAAAATGGGCTTCGTCACTCATTAACAATAACAAATTTTCATTTTCTTCAAAAATGGTAAGCATTTGTCGACAAAATTGTAATCGCTGCGTGAAATCTTGCTCGTTTAACTGCTGCACGACGGCTATCTTGTAAGGATGGAAATGCAGGTCTGTATGCAGAATTCGTCTTACCGTACTTATGCTCATTTGAAGCGCTGCTGAATGCCTCTGAATAGAGCGGCGTGGGCTTCAGACAATGGCTTCCCTTACTCGTTCGATGTTCTCCGGAGTGCTAGCAGTTCGTCGGGGACCCGGTGGTTTTTTCTTCAATATTGAACCACTTGTTCGAAGGTTGTTTACCCATCGCAATATTATGTTACGAGAAGGGACACTTGAATTACGATGGATATTAAACTGACGGCGGAAATCTCGCCGTAACAGCAGTTACGGATTCGTAATTTCGCACAAAACTGTCTTACGCGTACAGGTGTTGGTCTAGCGTCCACGGCTCCATCTCAACGATTAAAATGTAAATGCTATGAACAAAGGAAACGTCAGCCACGTGCCCCTCCCACCACGAACGCCCGTGTACAACCCACTTCTAAAACATCCGGTTCCCGTGAATGACTGTATATATATATATATATATTTTTTTTTTTTTGTTTTTTTGCGCCAGTCACTTTCAAACTGATACATAAAATATAACAACCCAAAATCTCTGTTAAGTTCGTTAATCGGACCATGGGGGTAGAAATGAGCGGGCTTTTTCGAAAAATCAAAATATCACTATAACTGTCTTATTAAGTAAAATATAAAATTTGTTTAAAGTTCCTACTATTCTTTGGATAAGGGCCAAAAACTTAATCTAAATAAAGCTTTCTGATATCACCAACCATTTGCACAGAGGGTGGAAAAATTGGGGTTTCGAAGACAAAAAAAAAAAATACCTCCCTTAATAGGCACAGTATCGATCAGTTTAAAGTGGTTGTTAGTCCCTACACTACCTAAAACTTTTATCTGAAACAATTTTGATATGACCAACCCTTACAGCAAGAGATGATAAAATGTTGCTGGAATTGAAAGAATATGGGGCTTGTCATGTGCTATAAATGTGAAACTTTTTTCACATGCAATCATTGTCATATTGAGTAAATTTGAAGTTCTTCTTAACTTTAAGGTGGAAATCTTTTATATTCCCTACCTAGCACCACTGAAATCTCCCTCCACCTCCCAGCATGCCAAAAGGGATTTTTGGCTTGCCAAAAGTTAGTGTATTCATTTTTTGTTATAGTTTTGAAATAATTATGTGCTAAAAATAAAAATACAGTATGTTAACTTACAACTGAGTACAACAAGCTTTTTTAAGTATAGCCTACATCCATTCTTAAGTATGAGATAAGTCCTTATCTGAGATACATAATTTTCATACAGTACATATTATGTATTAGATTAAAATGTAATGCATGTCATAAAAAAACACATTTACTTTTTTTTCTATAGCGCTATTAAGAAAAAAAAACTGTACTTAATTTTTTAATTCATCATAAAACGGGATAAGACATTCGTAAAAAAATTAGACTGGGAATTCTTGTTACGTCTATGTAATGAAAACCTAACTTAACAATATTTTTCCAGGATTTCAGATTTCATTACATAAAGGTTTGACCGTATAATATTAGAATGAAAATTGACATTCTGTCAACTGTTGTTATCTTATATATTACATTATAATTATTAGTAACATTTCTTTCAAGTATGAAGAGGATTAATTGGAACACTTTAGAAAGAAAGTGATAGTTTATTTTTTATTTTATTACATACATATATTATCTGGGCAAGCCAGGTTTATCATTAATTAAAACTTCTTTCCCCCTCCAATAATAATCTAGTTTTAGTAACACTTGACTAACCCTACACAGTACACAAGTCACCAGGAAATGGTTTAAAAAATAAAAGAGAAGAGAAAAAATCTTGCCTAAGTTGTTAGGGTACAGAATGTACTAATATAAGAGCATTTTAAGTGAAGTATTTGCTTAAATAGTAGATCATATAAGTAAATTAAAATCAACCAAAACACTTGGTGTGATAAAACATCATTTTTCAGTTAGTCTTTACATGTGCACTTGTTTACAAGTCTCATTTGTGAACAAATGAGTTTGTTTTCTGAAGCGTATTTTTTAAAGTTTTTGATGATTAATTTACCTTGTAAGGATAAAAATGTGCATGTGAATATGGTATGAACATTTTGGTAGCATTTTAAAAGTGGTGAACCTGATCAACATTCACACCTAGAACTTGGATAAGAAGAGTGAGAGTATTCTATCCAAACCCGTATACAACCAGTGCCCATGTTTCACCCAGGCAGTGGTCATATACTATCACTTATAGACCTGGTAAATATTCTTCTCAGTAAAATGTACGAGAACAAATAGAATTTTTATAAGTTTATTATTAGCAATATTATGTGGTGAAAATTGTTCAGATGGAAGAATACTCTCCCATAAATATTTCATATTGAAAGAATGTTTCAGTAATGTTTTTGTGCAAAAATTTATTAAAACTTTTTATGCTATTGGTACAAAAAAATAACAGAAAAATTGTACCGTATATGATACTGATACTGGGTTACTTCCTATTAGATTGTTCTTTAAAACTGTGATAAAAGACCCAAGTTGAGAATATACACCCAAAATTTAATTTTATACAGGTGTCCCACAAAGAATTGGAGAAACTTTAAGGACATGTTCTACTGGTGAAAATAACGAAATAGTTCATATAAACATAGGTCTGGAGACGCTTTGTTTTTGAGTTACATACTGGCAAAAGATTTCACCCAGATTTTAGCTCTTCTAATAAAAAGAAGCCCTCTATAATTTTTGGGAAACAAATTAAGGAGGAAAGTTGGTGGTTTCTTATATAATTTGTGCTGGGAAATACAATAAAACAGGTCCCAGAACTGTATCTATGACACCTGGTATAAAACACTAAATTTGGTGTCGAAAAACAAGTTTTTTTTAGGTTAGTAGTAAAATAGCTTTACTACCTGACTAATAAATATGGATTATTTACAAATACAAAACTTTTAGAAAATTTGAAACCTAATGTAAACACAGCCAAAAAAAGTTTACTTTATTTATTTTTCTACACTACAAGTGTTTTTTCCTCTTGCTCTTTTGTACTTACTTTTCTTTAACTCTCAATGTTTTTTTTTCATGTTTGTCCTCAAATCTTGCATCCTTAATGTAACATAATACTTCCTGACGCTGCCAATCGATGAAATTTTGCACAGTTACTAAGGTCGGATGAAAATACAGTATTCCATCATTACTTTTGAAAACATCCTTCCTTGTACAGAGCTAAATTAAGGGTGTGTGTGTAAAAAAATTCCAAATCTGCAAAATGGCTATGCAGGATTTTTGGGGTCGCAGATGAAAAATCCGATAGCCATTTGACGTTAAAAAATGACAAAAAATTTGTATGGGAGTTTTTATGGTTTTAAATTTGACAACATTTTGTCATCACTCATATATAATTGTGTGTGTATATATATATATATATATGTACAGTAAATGTTTGATATTTTATAAATATATTAGAAAATTTCAATATATTCTGTTATCTTTTGAAATCCAAATTAAAACCTACTAATTAAACTCTTACACTGTACGATAATAATTTGATTAACATATGACTAAAAAGTATGAAGCAAGTTTTGAAAATTATTTACTTTAATGTTAATAATGTTGAAATTTTAATGATCTCAATTTCTTGACTTAATTTTAAACTGATTATTATTTATATTGTAAAACTTATTGAACAACTAAACTGCACAAACTTCTCATCGCCTCCCTTGGAAACTATTGATCTATTCTCATAAAAAAATTATATGGGTCTATCCTCCACCAGGCACAAAAATTGAAATATTGCAATATTCAAACTTCATTTTTCAAAAGTGTAATAATAAGAAAAATGAATAATCGTATAGAAAAAGAAGTTCATACCTTCTTATACTTTGATTGGCAATGCTGCCCCCCTACATTATCAAGAATTAAATTACTATATAAAAACTGTTTTTCACAATGATGTCCAAGAGATACTGATGCTCTTGCTCCCTCCCATGAGCTATTACATACCAGCTCTTAAAATTATAAAAAATTTTATCTTGGTGATAACTTTTTTTAAAAAACATGTTCTGTTATCAATAAAATTAAGTCATGTAGGAGGGCAAGTTCACACCTTGGTGGTAACGAAACTTGTTATCTATCATATGTAATGATATTTAAACCAGGCCTCTGCCCCTGGCCCCCTAAATTAATAAAAGTAGAATTTATTGCAAACATTTGAACTATTTTTCAAAATATGTTCCACTTTCAAAATCATTAGCCTCAGGAAGGAGCCTCCCCGAAGATTGGTTACTGAAATCGGGCAATTCCTGGATATTCTAGTACCGGCTGATTCTTCCACGAAGGTGCTACTACACAGCAACAAGTATGCAGGAGGATTTATCTATGTGAATGGTCCTTTTTAGGACCAACCAAGTACAGAGCATTCATCAATCCTCATTGGTAACAACTTACGGATATGTCGCTTTAACATTGAATTGATTTCATCGGCTAAAAGTCAATATCTCTCATGCCTGATGCTGCAGAATGCTGTGGATATTGTGGCAATACAGGACACTCACACCAAGGATGATGTACATCTTTACAGAAGGGGAAGATTATATAGATATGTTCTGGTTGGGGCCATAAATGATGAACAATATGGCATTGCGACATATATCAGGTCCCATCTCAACAATTACAAAGTACTTTATCAAGACAGAACAGTGTATGTCTTTGTTTTGGCTGTGGAGGTTTGCCGGCACCACTGTTGTAAATATTTACAAACTTCCACAAGTCAGTTTGCCAAATCCACCTGTAAGGTTCTTAATCGTAATTTCATTAGGGAGAGGACAGCAGTGGAGCTATTCTAAATGAATGGATGGATATGTACAATCTCCAGCTTGTGTACAACGTTAAAAATCCAGGAATGTTCCGATTTGGTCGATGACTGAAGGATTATTCTCCTGATTTGTACATCATATCTACATCTGGACATAACGACATGAAACAACGAAAGGTCATCGGGACTTTCCCATGCAGCCAGCATAGGCCAGTCACAATTCATTATGGTACTAATGAAATTTCATTAGTCAACTCCATCCCTCAACCTCGATGGAATTTTCAGCTTGCAAACTGGGAACTGTTTCAGAGGGGTCTTGATAATACTATTCACTGGATTCTCCCAATTCCATCCACTTATGAGCAATTTGTGAATCCAAGTAAAGTTAATGCCAGGAGGTTATTTCATGTGGGTTTCAGAAAGAGTACATCCCTGGATGGTCTCAAGAGTGCGATAAGTTATATGCTGAGCATCAGGAATCTCACAATGACACAACAGCTGATGACCTCTTGAGACCTCTCAATAAGAACAGGAGAGAAAAATGGCATAAAACAATGGCAGGACTCGACTTTACGCATTCTATTCAGAAGGCCTGGGACCTATTAAGGAAACTTGGTACAGATCCAAGGAAGTCAAGTACAGTCACACATGTGAATGCCAATGATGTTGATCCAGACTAATGAAAATTTTGAAAGCTAAAATAGACAAGGCACACACACGAACCGTGAAAAAAGGTTTGTACATAAAGAGGTCCCATCTGAAACTGCATCCAGACTACTCACAGGACTTTGCATTGAGGAGCATGATATAGCCTTGAATATGCTGAAGGTAAATAAAGCTGTAGGCTTTGATGGCGTATATCTGGAGTTTATTAAGGCCATTGGACCTAAAACTAGACTGTGGCCATTGAATTCTTCAATGAGATTCTGAGAACTAGAAAATTGTCGAAGCTTTCCAAACAGACTAAGGTAATTGGCATCCTGAAACCAGGCAAAGACGGAACTGATGCTTCTCACTAGCGACCAGTATCACTACTCAGCATGACCTGTACTCTACTAGAAAGACTTATTCTAAATCGAATTCAAAAGGCCATTGATCAAATTACCCCTGTCCAGCAGGATGGCTTAGGAAGTATCGGAGCCACTGCGACAGGTCTTAACTTTGACAACTCTAATGGAGGCTGGATTTCAGCGAGTTCTCAAATCAGCTGCAGTTTTTGTGGATCTTACGGCAGCTTATAACACTGTGTGGAGAGAGGAATTGATGTCGAAGTTTATTGAGGTCATCCCATGTCAAAGTCTGGCATTTCTAGTGAGCAACATGGTTTGTGACAGGCGCTTTAAAAGTATCCCTGAATGGACAGGCTAATAGATGGAGAACTCTTAATAATGGCCTACTTCAGGTATCAGTTCTGTTAAGTTCGTATATCCATGACATGCCAGACAATGACTCCATGAAAATCCAGTATACGGACGATATAGCATTGCTTTTCCAGAGTAAGAATCTTATGCACTGTAGGAGTGTGCTGATAGATGATCCGACAAAATTGAGTGATAACTTCCATAAATGGAGACTTCAGCCTAATCCAAATAAGACTGAGGTTACTGCATTCCATCTAAATAATAAACAAGCCCTAAGGAAGCTACAAGTGACTTTAGATGGAATCGAAGTATATCTGGGAATCATTCTGGGTCGGTCCTTGACATTCAAACAACAGTGCATCAGGTTATCTAAAAAAACTTGGCTCAAAAGTGAATACTTTTCACTTCCGGCAAGATTACCGGAAGCAGTTGGGTTCCTGATGCCAATACTCTACGCTGAACGGCACTTTCTCTTGTGTATTCGGCTGGTGAATATTGCATCCCTGTGTGGGAAAAACAGCGCCCACACAACAAAGACTGATGTGCCGCTCAATGAAGTCATGAGGATTATCGATGGTACTGTTAGATCTATTCCCATTAAGTGGTTGCCTGTCCTGGCCAATATTGCTCTGCAAGATCTGAGGAGGAAAACAGCTAAGGTAGACTTGTTCAAGAGAATCACTTCTCATAAGAACTATCCCTTGTACAATGCCCTACAAGATCAAGATCTACCAGCAACTCAGCTGAGGTCACGCAAACCATCCTGAGCTGATTTAGAAAGTATCAATTCTGTTGACGTGGCCTCCAAGTGACGACAACACTGGAATGAATGCACACCCAACAATGTTCAACTGGTTTAAGATCTAACAAAAAAGGGTGAGGAATTCCAACTATTGTGCCAAACCTGGTCAAGGCTGAACTGCATTAAGACGGGTCAAGGGAGGTGTGGTTACACCTAGAAGAGGTGAGGTTTCCGCCCTTTTGCTGACTGTGACTGTGGAGCGGAGGAGCAGACAATAGAACATGTTACAGAGTGCCCACTTCGAGCATTTGATGGTGATCTGGAAACTCTACATAAAGTGACTCCTAGGTGCTCTGGACTGGTTGTCAAATTTGGACATTTCCATCTGATTATGGATACTTTCATATACTAGTAAAACTATACGATATATAGTACTAACTATACTTTTTCCATTATTTTCACCAGTAGAGTATGTGCTGAAGGTTTCTCAATTTCTTTGTGGGAAAATTTGTATAAGTAGATTCCAACAGCTGCAAATTGATTAAATATCAATTTTATGTTAATTCCAAGGTCAAGACATTTTCATAATTGATTAAACTTGGGCAAGGAAGATTCAGACTAGATGAAAACAATTTGAATTATTTATTTACCCTAAAAATAACATTTTTTGAAAAAGAATGGTTAGAACATTAGAGTATCTTAACATAATTTATGGGTGAGCAATGGGCAAAATAACCAGGGTATTCCATTTTAATTCAAATTTTCAAAAATTTTACTTCATCACTATTTTTGATTTTGATGATATTTGATAACGCCCACCTTGTAATAGCCAAAAAATATTGTTTTATATTTTAAAAAAAAACTTTTTCTTGAACAGAATATTTTTTCTAACTCACCAGCATGTAAAAACAGCATTCTTATTTTACATCATACAAAGGTCAAAAAGAGCTTATTGGAAAGAGTGAAGATGGAACTTCATCCTAGTTTACTCAAAATTAATTTTGTTACATACCCAAATTCTGTAATGTTTACTGAAGTTATGTTTAAAAATTTCTGGCCGAAAATAAATAATGAAGGGCTTAGGGTAACAGACCTGTTTTTTACCTTTAAAACTCTTAGATACTAAAGAGTTTTTTATAGTTATACAAAAAAATTGGACTGTTACAGAAAAATCAAAATTTTATGATTTGGCAGCCATTTTTTTTATAAGTAAAAGTTCAAAAACAGGCCTGTTACCTTAAGCCCTTCATTATTTATTTTGGTCCCAAAATTTGAAAAAACAATTTGTAAACTAACTTCAGTAAACATAACAAAATTTGGTTATGTAATAAAATGAATTTTGAGAACACTAAATGAAGTTCCATCTTTACTCTACAAAAAGCCCTTTTTTTACCCTCTGTACGATGTAAAATAAGAATGCTACAGCTCATGGAAAAAGTGACAAAAATGACTGTTTTTACTTGTTGGCAAGTTAGAAAATATCATCAAAATCAAAAATAGTGATGCACTGATCATTTGTTGAATACCCCAACCCAAATTTTCAATATTATAAAGTTTTTATTGATGCTCATAAAACTTTCCTCTTTTAAAGTTTCCACATGCCTTCTAGAAATATTGCACTTGGATAACAAAGGCTTTTGAAGTTACCCAATTTCAGTTTTTTAATTAAAAGAGACTAGAGATCCTTGCTGTGCTGAATCTCAAGGACAATGTTACATTTTCATGTTACATAAATGTTACTACATTTATTTTTTGTTTCAGAAACTAGATAAAAACTTATTGAAATCATTGGAATTACTTCCTGGCAGTGAAAAATTTATTCCAACTATGATTCATTTGTCAGAAGTCAAATTAATTGGATTTCCAAAGAGATCACAAGATCTTGTGCTGTCTGCACCACCACCACAATACTTCACCTGGACGCTAAACAGACTTGGACTGCACTTACAAGAAAATTTGCCATCTTTATTAGAATCTAAACCCTTGATTAAACAAATTTCTGCCTCAAATCAATGTAAATAACACTAAATAAAATTTATTACGAATATTTTTTTATAAATTCTTAATTTAAAAATACCTATTCAATTAAATTTTTTTTTATTATACTTTAGTGGAGAGGTAAGCTTAAAGCTGTAAAGCACTTATTGAAAGACTTGAAAAGTGAATGAGAAATATATATATAAAGTGTTACAGTAAAAATATAAATAGTCTTTTAAGTAGATGAAGTATTGCAGATTGAATGCTACTTGGAAGTGGAATCTAGGTTTATTAAAACCTAGATGATTGGAACCAGGCCTTAGTTTTTATCTCTGCAATTACTTATGAAATTCTATGATGAATCCTTCTGTATTGAATATAATCAGAATTGTTTACTTTTAAAATATTTACATTTAATAATGCTTAAATGAAAATAGATTTATATCAAATAGTTTAATATAATAAATTTTGTTATGCATTTACAAGTAAGCAATTACACACACCGATTATCCAGTAGAGTATGGTGTATTCCAATATAAACTTGTGCATTATTGTAGTTGATGTTATCCATTAGATCAAACACCCTTCAAACTGAGACTGAACAAAGCCTCTAGCAGTGTAATTGGTAGTTATGCCAGACGGACTGATGGCATCATCAGGCACCATCACCCATTTTATATGGCAATTGTAATAAAGATGTTATATATCACCGATGATCTAATAATTCTTGAAAAATCAGGAACAAGAGTTCACTGAGTGAAGATTAAGCCGATTTATACTGTATTGACACAAGCACTACTTAAAGAGTTCTTTTTAAAATAATTTAATTCTTGATAACGAATGGGATAAGATGGCTTAAATACCTTGACCAAAACAAAATTTTATTTTATTGTCAAGTTTAGAAAGTGTGAACAAATAGATGCACCATTATTCTACCTGTTGATGTTTGAGTAGTATTAGCAATGTTAATAGTAAGTACAAAGGAGAAGATAGTGTACCATGACAAAGGCAGCAAGAAACCAATCACCAGTCCAACAATCCATTTGCATCATTTGAGCTTTTTAAACTTTGATGAATAATACTACTCATAATGGTAATTTTTACTTACATTTTAATATTTTACATTCATTTTATTTTACACTGCATAATATTTTACATTCATTTTATTTTACACTGCATACCTAGAATGTAAACATGTAGCTGTAATAAATTTAAAACAAGTAATAATTAAAAATTATTTCTTTGGTAGTACATCAAAACTGTTCTTATTAGCTACAAAGTTTAAATACTTACCATATTCTGCAATTGGCTTTTATATTTTATTGTTACAATTTTTTTTTTTAAAGTGGTTTTGCCACTTTAAAAAAAAGCTTATATGACATCACTTCCAAAATGACTGCCACCTAAAATTTTTAGTTTGGGAAAATTAAAATCAGAAGGCATCATATCACGATTGTGTACAGTATTTCCTGGGACATTTCTAAATTATTAACTAGCATTTGAGTTTTTGCTGAAGGCAGCAAGCTATTATCATTAAACAAAACAATGCTGCTTTACAGTAGACCAACCTGTTTTGTATTGTGTAACAGTTACATTGTTTTCTCAGTGATTAACACTGAGCCTGCAAACGTATTATTATTCTACTTGTAGTACATGACACAGTAAGAGGCTTTAACAATCTCAAAATATCACAATCTCTTTTTGTTTGCTCAGAGTTCACTTGACTTTGATTTTGGAAAGATTTCTGAGTGGTCCTGGTACCCTGCTGGTTAGTTTTACTTCATTAATTTTATGGTAGTTCATGTTTTACTATCAGCACAATATAATTAAGAACTTTGTAATATAAGTAAATAAACCAAATTATCAAAATGCAATTTATTGGATATCATAATCATTTTTACATATATTTCAGTCTACAGCAATTTATAATTTCCTACACAAGAAACAATTAAACCAAAAATTATACTAATGAGATAATACATGCCTTCCTTTCAATATTCTTCTCATTAGTATTGCACGGCCACCAGGTGTTGCCATTCGTTTCTTAAATCCATGAGTTTTGACACGTTTACTTTCTCTTGGACGTGGGAAATTATTACGAATATTAGTACGAACTAGATCAAATGACCACAAATTATCCGGTTTAAGTGAAGATCCCATACCAATTTGATGGCAAGTATTATTCAACAATGTAGACTTAGTAGGCTGGTAATGACTGCAAGTCATCAGGGTCCTAACTGAAAACCTGGAAAAAAATTGGAATATTTATAAATGTTTTTAACACTAAATGAGAAAATTTAAGTTAACAAAGTTATAATCATTTAAAATATGGAAAATATATTTTTACTGTAACACACTTCTCTTGACCAGTATGTTTGTTGGGTAAAGAATTAAAAAAGCAAGAATGAAGGTAACTATTTCAAAGGTGTTTCAATCATCAACAGAAAATGAACAAGTCAGAAAAGAAGTTAATTATCCTGAAAAACAATTAACTTAAAGCTTAAAAGGTCTAGCATCTACTAGCCAATAGTCATTGTTAGTCTCCTGAGTTAGTTGAGGAATAGTTTTTTTCATTTTGAAAGATTAAACTTTACCTGTTTGATAATTATTGCCTAAATTAAAAACAATCAAATAGTTATAAATTATGAGATAAATAAGAGTATTCAATACCTTTGGCATTATTTAAGAAACTCCAGAAAAAATTAGTATTATATATAATAATTTATTTACATTAAATTAAGTAACAAAATAAAATTTATAAATATATATAAATTTACTATTTTTCATGATAACCGTTTAAAAAGAACTCACATAAGACGAATAAGAAAATTAAGTAAAAAATCACTTCAATACCTAATACAAGAGGTTGGTCATCACTCTACCAACCTCTATGCCAGAATGGTACCATATCAACTTTTCACCAAGAAGATCCTGGGTTCAAATCCTGATCAGGGATGGCATTATTCAAATACTAAAAAGTTTGCACTCTTGTTAGGAATTAATGAGGAAATAATACCTTCTTAATAATGGCTAATAATCAAAGGAAACATCCTTGCCAGGTTTCAGTAAGTAGTTCTTCCAATCGCAACATCTTTTGTCAGTCCTATTTTAACATCTTAGTTAATTAAAATAGTTTTTCTTAAACAGTTTTTCAACTCTTTAGTTGAAAAACTATCCAAATAGACAAAGCTGAAATTTGGCTAGACCTTTGTCTAACCAAATTTCAGCTTTGTCTATTTGGGAAATTGAGAATAAGTGATGAGGAATTCAAATTGCATACATAAACTCTGATTGTGTAATGTCAGGCTTGTTTACATGGAGATACAACCATGATCGTTTACATTTCATTCAGATACATCCTTTTAATACTAGTGTCTTGAAGAAATTTCATTGCTGCTTCGTCAGTAGAACTCAGATTCTCATTTTAAAGAATAATTTATTTCAACAAACACAGGTTAAAGCATATGAGGAACTTAGCAAACCCAATAGACAAACAATAAGTGCCTTTAATAATTATATTGGTATGAACAAAACAGGTTATAATAACAATAATTGCACATCAATAAGATATACATAAAATAAATAATGTTTGTTAGATTAAGGTTATATTCGTAGTTTTAATTTGTTGGTAATGAATTATAATACACCTACACAAGAAAAAATTAAATATTAAAATGTTGCATTATAAATGGAAAATACCAAAAAAAAATATATTATGAATACAAGTGAATATCGGTAGTAAACAATTACAATATAGTTGTCACAAAAAAGATAATAATTATTGTTAACACAATTGTATAATTCATTAGTCAAGACAACATTAATAGCAAAATTGCCACACCTACTTATTAAATTCTTTTTTTGATACCCCAAATCCTGGTAATCCACAAGACTTTCAATTACCATTTGTAACATGCAAATAAATTTGGCATGTGCAAGCATTAAATAAATATCACGGATGCAATATAATGGTAGAAGAATTATCCCTTACATCTAAATACTTAAATGTCTCATCAACTAAACTAATTACACACTTCCACGTATAACTCAAATCAATAAACCTGATATGACCCTGCAAAAAATAACGTTTCATTTTTATTATTTTTTTTTAATATGGTAATTAGCCTAAACTTACTATCATAAAGACCACAATTTTTTGTAGAATTTTATGAAGCATAATACACCATATTATGAAAAATAAAGGCATTTAGTCACAAACATCAAAATTTACAAGTTCATATTGTGCAGATTTTTTAATTTACGATCAGAAAGTGATCACTTAAAGAACATATTGCCACAGAATACGATGAATCAAAATTCATATAGAGTCAAAGAAAACGATCCCAATTAAATTTTTGACTGAATACTACGTAAGAGTAAACTAAAGACATATTGCAAACGGCAGCAACAATGGCATTGTAAGATTCCTGTGACTTACCTATTATCATGTAAGTTAATAACCTGATTCAATAATTGTAACATGGATGTCAATACAGACATCTGCAAATAAAATCCCAAAACTTAATAAATAAACAAGTTCAATCACAAAAAACCTTAACCTACAATTATACGTAGAAAATAACACAATTATTTAACTCCTAAATTTACCTAAAAATTTATAAACACTTACGGATTAAGCCTTTGAATTAATCGAGAAACTGTAGCATACAACATTTTTAAGGATTATCTACATCCACGAACAATTATCACGATAATCCACAAACCACACTTGTCCTGTAATTCAGTTTCAACTGGGCCCGGGTTAAAATAAATTCGTTTCAGGTAAATCGAATCTAATGCCAGAATCGGTATGTTCAAAGAAGTACAGTACATTTAGCAGTTCTAAATGGAAAAGACAATTACATACAGAATCGACACAAGCGCAAATTTTTAAGAATTTGAAGAAATGAGAAAACTGTTTTTTCATATAGTAAACTACACATTTTTATGTAGTAATATGTAGACCACAGTACTAGGTATCAAAGAGCTCGTTCAACATTTCAATACCGTACTCTACACTTCCACATGAAAAAACACTAATATAAACTTAGAATCCGTAAATAAAATTTGGCTGGCCAGATTCTTCACTGACATAATGCAGATCAGTAGCGTACCGAGAGTTCAAACAATCGAAGATAGTAAGTAGCCATATAAAAATCAGAGAAACCAGCAAACTTTCCTAAGAGCTACAGGCTTATAGCATTGCTATCAGTGACATGTAAATTACTAGAAAGGCTTATCTACAACAGAATTTGTCAGAGAATATTTGATGTTATACCGATTGAATAAGCAAGCTTTAGGCCAAAATGAAGTTGCACAGATCAAGTTCTCTCGTCCACAACGTACATTGGTTCCAAAGAAATCTTAAAACCTCTGCTACATTCATTGATTTATCAGCCGCTTACGACACTATCTGGAGATAAGGTATGATTTGTAAGGTCCTCCGTGTAATCCCATGCAAATTAACATCTCTCGCCCTGCTTAATAACATGTTGAACGACAGAATGTCCCAAGTTATCATAGGATCCGTAATAAGTTCACAAAGGAAACTCAAGAATGACCTACCACAAGGGTCGGTACTTGCGCCTCTACTTTTCAGCCTCTATGTTGAGACATGCCAGAGACAACATCTAAAAAGTATGGCTACGCCGATGACTGGGTGCTAACAACAAAATGTAGAAAATTTGAAGAGTCGGAGAAGGTCCTGATGGCCGACCTGGAGAAAATGGTAAGGTACTTCCGAAGATGGCGCCTCCAACCAAATGCTAGTAAAACAGAGGTGTCATGCTACAATCTAAATAACAAGTTCGCTATTAGGGAGCTAAAAATTCTATTCGATAATATATGGATCTTTCACAATAAGACACCAAAATACCTATGACACTTTATAGAACGCTTTCATTTAAGGAGCACCTATGAAAACTGCAGAGAAATTGAAAGTGAGAAACAACATTATACATAAGCTCTGTGGAACAACATGGGGAGCATCGGCTTCCACTTTGCGCACATCGGCTCTGAACCTTGTCTTCTTGGCTGTGGAATATTGTGCACCACTGTGGCTTAACAGCCCTTATGTTCATAGAATTGATGCTCAACTTAATAACACTATGAGAATGATTGCCGGGGTTATCAGATCTACTGCTGTGGAATGTCTCTCAGTATTGAGCCACACACCATCCCCAAATCTGCACCATATTATGAGATACACTCTTATAAGACACTCTCAGATACATATTATGAGACACTCTTATAAGAGTGTCCATAAGAAGATTATGGACAATCAAAACCTACCAATACATGAGGACATTGAGGATGCCAATTATTTTCGCCTTCAATCTAGAAAGCTATCTATCAAAACAGCAATTGCTGCCACAGAGGAAGGATTCAATCTCACTGACACCTGGCATCAAGAATGGACCACAAATAGAATAACCAAATTCCATGTATTACTCAAAAGCCACTAGCTTTTTACTTGCCATTTAATACATGGTCAACATTAAACAGAAGACGAACTCAGCATGATAGGTGCACCTATTTCCTGTATAAATTGGGTAAAACACCAACACCCCTTTGCAAGTGTGGTGAAAATCAAACTGTTAAACACATCACAGAAGTTTGCTCTAGAACAGCTTATGAAGGGACTCCTGAAGATTTTGTGATCATGACTTCAGAATCAGTAGCTTATATTAATTTGTTAGATGTTTGTTTGTAATTTTTGACTGTAATTGGTGTTGTGTCTTGTGCCATACACTAAATAAATAAATCCGTATATACTTAGTTTCTTGTTTTACTGTTTTTTAAGATTGAAATTAAAGAACAAATTATTTGGATTAATTATAATCGCATGAGTGCAAGCCTTTTATGCACAAGTACAGTCTTGGTGTGTGACGAATCGAGAGAGGAAATGGAATCTCCAAAGAGATGCTTCCTAAAATTACCATGCTCTCTTGAATGTCACCAAACCTGCTTGTTTGAGAGAGTTGTCACTAATTGTCAAATCAATGCAAGTTTTCTTGATTTGGTTTTGACCATTTCTTCTGTTGAGTTCCAATTCCAAATTAGGAGAAAAAACCTTTGCGACAGATTCACTATCATTAAATCAAAGTAACAAGATGGCAAATGGCTGAAAAGCCTGGTGAATATCTTTTCCTTGGTGACAACCACGTTAAAAACATAGTCAATTTTATGCAGCACATTTGGAATTGATGACTGAATAACTTGCTGGTGATACCAGGGCTCTTCTTCCTTTTGTGCTTTATGAGACAGAGGCTATAAGTAAGTAAGGATTTGATTCCTCATCACATTAACATTATCATGGTTTGAATACCATGGATAGCCTTCTGGTACAGCACTTCACTTACTTTCATTCACTCTCTTCATTAGATATTAATGTTATTATATTGTCATCTATTTTAACTTCTCCAATTTCCCCCATGCCTCAAGCCTTTCTTTCTTCTCTTTTTCTTAGTAACTATGTTTCACATCTGCAGAAATACACTACCGAACATAACATTTTACAAGATCTTTCATCAGAAATCTAACTCCATCTTACTATATAATACATAAACATTTTATAGTGAGCATTACATAATAATAAGTATATATCCATCAAGAATGAATAGATATTCTACAGATAGAAAAGGAACTGGACCTACATTTGCCTGGATGGTTCAAGAGAAACCATGGTAAAACCTTGCTCAGAGCAGCATCAAAAAACACACAATTAATTATAAAGTAAGAACTGATGTGATTGAAGTGCATATTAATTATTTAGGATATAAAACATTAGATGTTAATACATAAAGATATTAAATATGAAAAATAACTATAAAATAATTCAATTTAGAAGGCGTTAATGAAATTACATGTTGTATACACTTTGAACACAATGCAGAAAATATAATTTTTTTCAATTTTTTATTAATGTTGTTTAAAAATTCATCAACATAGTAACCTTGTTTCAGTGCAAGAACAAGAAAATCTTCTATCTTTACTTTAAATAAATTGGTGGTAAAATCTATTTAAATGAACTTAATTTTTTAAGTGACTATTCCTTTTAGTAGATTGCATATTCAAAAATATAAACACCAGGATAAGTTAAAATTTTTAATTTCCTAAATATCAATTGACGTGATTCATGCTATGGGCGCCAAACAATGATCTGATATCCCATTGTTTGTATCTTGAAACCTTTTCTTAGTTTTTGAGGAAGTCCTTAAAGATAAAATTATACTGTAAAGAGAAATATATGTTAGCATAATTTGTATTTAATAACATTGACAAATTTAACATTTTACTAAGTTGCTTCAGGGCAAATCAACACAATTTGATTTTGCTGCAAATAAAATCAGTGTCATTATCCAAAGGGAACTTGTAACTAATAAATCGGCCAGAAATTTTGCTTCATGAGCAACAGATATACTATCATTATCAATTAATGGAAATTCTTTACCTACATGATCAGCAGTGTTACATCTTCCCAAGAAACAATATGCAATAGTTGTATCCATATTTAAAGTTGGATGATTATGATCCAGCCACTGAATAATTTTTTAAACTGTTATTATAGAATTTTCAGTTCTTTTTAAATAATTATCTTCAAATATACATAGGTTGTATCATATGCGAAAAGGATAACAAAAATGGTTTCAAGATTTTGAGCAGATCATTAATAATAATTTTAAAAAATAAACTTTGGAGGGTCACAGTAAAGTGACCCTCCATATTCTACATTTTTAAATGAGAACCTACTAGATTTTATATGTATATTACTTATAAAACTTTTATAATTACTTTTAGATGTATATTAAGAGATGAAATTTCAACTACCTGTTTACAGTTTTTAAATATGACAAACTAGTTGTAAACAGCTCCTCTGACACTATAGCTCCTAAATATTTTCTATCACTTAAAAATGTGGAACTAAAATGTATAATGAGAATGCAATAAATTAAAAATTTAATTTTTTAGTTTCTTATGCAATTTAAAATATTTTATAAAAACTGAAAGAAGGTAGACAATTTTATTTCCTTAAAACATTGAAAATTTTTAAAACATTATGGTTTCCAAGAAATGTTAAAAATCTATTTTTCATAATTTTTTCAAATACTTAAGAAAATTCAGAAAATAAAATTGGTCTATAATTTGTTAAATTGAGTAGTGAACCTTTCTTAATGAGAAGAAAAACAATGGAAATTTTAAATCAGTGTTGTTGAAAGATACATTAATTAAATTTTTAAGACTGACAATTTCTTTTTAAAATAGTAGCAGGAATTTCATTAGTACCCACTGATTTTTAGTCCTTATATTTAAAATACAAGTTTTAATTTCCTGAGTATCAGTGGGAACTAAAAATATTCATACATCAACAACAGGTGAATGACTTTTTTGGAAAGAGTATTTGGAAAGAATATTTTAAAGTTCTCTGCTATCTGACTAGTGATAAGATGAAGGAAGTTGACCCCTCTTTATTTTTGAAGTTATGTGACCTGTTCATTTTTAAATTTGCTTTCATTTTTGGTAACTACCCACATACTTTCAAATTTATTGTTTGAATTAGATAACAAATGATCATAATATAATCTTTAGCATTATATTAGCATAATAAATTAATTTATAATTCTTTAAATAATTGTGCAAGTTACTGGACAAATTATATATAGACATTTCACAGAGATTTTTTAGCTAAGGGCTAGATTTTATAACTTTTTTTGTAATTCACACATTTTCTTTTTATATTTAAACTGTTTCCTTTTTTTATTAAATGGCAAGCTAGAAAGCCTTCTGAAAAGTTCTAAACAATTTTTTTTAATTTTTCACCAAAGCACCTAATTCTATTATTACATTCACAATTCTTTTCCGAACAATAAGATTTTTAAATTTCTAATTGAAGCTTTATTGCTGCCCCTTTAAAAACAAAAATAGTAATCACTACCTGATTACATGATTTTTTGTTTATGATAATACTGTTACAATTTAACTGTTGTCATCTGCAAGACTGTAATCAGCACAACACAATAAAAAATTATCTTTCAGTAATTTATAAAAATGTATTATCTGTATAGGTGGCCAAAGTTCTTGTAATTCTAGTTTAGTTGAGAGATAGAAATATTAAGTTCTGATATCACAAACTGAGTTAATAGTTAATTTGTCACAAGACTAGGATTGTCTAGAATTTGACACTTACAGAGGATTGTCTAGGACACTACATATTATGACAGTGAATTTGTTAGGAATTGAAAAAAGAGTTTCTGGTAGTTTGCACAAAAAGGGTTAAAAAACTAGAAGGAAATCTGCAAATTACCATTAATATAAATTTTAGATTCAATTTGACAGCATTCAAAATTATTTTCAAATGTTAATATATGGTAGAGTTCAACTTTATTAAAAGGTACTTTTAACAAAAATTAAAACTATCCTGTTTTTACGTACAGTTCTATATAAAACTATGGTTTCTTGTAGATTGAATATTTATGTGTAAAATCTTAATGTTACTGTAATTAAAGTTTTTTGAGACTGAAGAATCAGTTTGACATTTTAAGAAGATTAGGATCAAGTTGACTGACAAGTGTTGCAGTTAATATTCTTAAAATGTAATGTATTTTTAGTGTTTTTAATATTAATTATTATGTTAGAGATAGATGTAATTATGTCATGGAATGCTTTTGAAGAGTGGAATCATACAGAAAAAGGTTATCTTCCATCATTTATAAAAAATTCTTCCTCAGAATTTCTGATGACAGAGCTTCATCTAAAATTGCTCTGATATCTGTATTTAAATGTAACCTGCGTACATACAGTGCATAAGAACGACCCTTGAGTTCATAAAGAAACAACATGACATTGTACCAATATATCTATTCATGCAATCATTCACTTTGCTTTGAGTTGCTTCAAACATCATAATGTTGAATCGGTGAAGATGTCAGTGTATTACATATTTGTATATATCAACCTCCCAATCTTAATTGTAACATTTGGGGGCTGTGCCAGCAGACACCTGTGACATTAATACTCCAGATGATGACTACACGATTGCCTAGAGAAGATCGTTAGATCCTCTGCCTCAAGTACAAAAGGCAAACAAATTTTCCCTTCCTGGTTTAACCACCTAAGTCATATGGTAGTGAGACTCCAAACGTAGTGAGAGTCCCAGCAAAAGAAAGCCTTAGTAGCTCTTCGCCATCTTCTTTTCCTTGATGACAGTAAAGCTACTGCCATAAATGTTGCTTCTCCAAATTCCTAATTGGAACCATTGGTAGAAGTCATATTCAAATCGCACGAACTTGCATCGGTTTGACAACTTACAGAAACTCCTGCAACTTAACCGTGTTCAACATTCTCAAGCGAGCTGTGGAGATTTCTGTTATCAAGAGACAATCCCGTAAAACTCTTGAAAAAAGTTTTCAAAACTTTGAAAAGGGCCAAAAATTCATGAGTTAACAGTAGGGTGATCCAGAAATAAATAGGGCTAAAATATTTTAGATATCAACCACTCATTCTCAATATTATCCTAGTGTGGGATAATCTTAGCAATACTTCAGTACATTTGAACAAACAATTGCTTCCATCTTCTCAATAGTCTTATATTAGGAACTTAGTAAGCCCTGTATAGCTCTATTAAGATGTTAGCATTGCAGCTAACATTTCCCACTCTTTAGACTATTAAAAATAAAATATTATATTCTAAATTATCCCTATTCTACATTCTAACTAAATCATTATTCAATTGAACTTTGAACACTTTAAAAAAAATCATCAAAATCTGAACTTTGTCTCTCTGCTATTTGGCATTACATCTAGTTTTACGTTATACCATTTTAATTTTTGAAAAGCTTTAAAATTAGTTACCACATGAGCGTTTATTTTTAAGAATACTTTATAATGCTTTATTAGTAGTGTTTCCCTCTATGAATCATGAGACCTTGCCGTTGGTGAGGGAGCATGAGGGCTCAGTGATACAGAGTAGCGGGACCGAAGGTGCAGCCATATCAGAGAGGTATCTGTTGAGAGCCAGACTAAGGAATGATTCCTGAAAGAGGCAGCAGCTCTTTTAGTAGTTGTTAAGGGCGTAGGTCAGAATGACTTAAACTGCCATATCAACATCACTCAGTCCTCTGAGTACTGCGCAGCTGAAAGCAATAAAGCAATGGAAAACTACAGCTGGTTTTTTTCCAAGAAATTGTAGCTCTCTGCATTCTCATATAGCAATGATGGAGGCGCCTTCCTTGGTAAAATATTCCGAAGGTAAACTAGTCCCCCATTCGGATCTGGGTGGGGACTATTAAGGAACGGGTCACCAGAACATTAAAAAATAACATTCTACGGGTTGAGGTGTGGAATGTTAGAAGTCTAAAAAAGGTTGATAGGTTAGAAAATTTAATGAGGGAAATGGACAGGATAAACGTAGATGTAGTAGGAATTAGCGAAGTTCTGTGAGAAGAGGAAAACGACTTTTGGTCAGGTGATTTTAGAATAATTAACTCAGTTTTAAATAATGGGCAGGCAGGAGTAGGTTTCGTAATGAACTAGAAGATAGGGAAGAGAGTAGAGTATTTCAAAATGCATAGCAATAGAATCATTGTAATAAGGATAAAATCAAAACCTAAACCGATAACGATTGTTAACATCTACATGCCTACAAGTGCCCATGATGAAAATAAGGTAGAGCGTGTATACGAACCAAACGACAAAGTAATTAAACACATAAAAGGAGATAAAAATTTAATAATAGTTGGAGATTGGAATGCAAGCATTGGAAAAGGCAAAGAAGGAAATATAGTGGGTGAATATGGGCTGGGCAAAAGGAATGAAAGAAGGGACCGACTTATAGAGTTTTGCACGAAGTACAGTTTAGTAATTGCCAACACCCAGTTTAAGAATCATAATAAAAGAATATACGCATGGAAAAAGCCAGGCAATACTGCAAGGTATCAGATCGATTATATCATGGTTAAGCAAAGATTTAGAAATCAACTCGTCGACTGCAAAACTTATCCTGGAGCAGATATTGATAGCGACCATAATTTAGTGATAATGAAATGTAGATTGGGGTTAAAAACCTGAAGAAAAGGTGTCAGATAAATCGGTGGAATTTAGAGAAGCTTGATGAAGAGGAGGCAAAGAAAATTTTTGAGGAGGACATCACAAGAGGTCTGAGTAAAAAAGATAAGGTAGAAAATGTAGAAGAAGAATGGGAAAATGTTAAAAAGGAAATTGTTAAATCCGCAGAAGCGAACTTAGGCGGAACAAAGAGAACTGGTAGAAAACTTTGGATTTCACATGATATATTGCAGATGATGCATGAACGTAGAGTATAAGAATGCTAGTGATGAAGAAAGTAAAAGGAACTATAGACAATTAAGAAATACTATAAAAAGGAAGTGCAAATTAGCGAAAGAAGAGTGGATTAAAGCAAAAGTGTTCAGAAGTGGAGGAGTAATGAACATTGGTAAAATAGACAGAGCATACAGGAAAGTTAAGGAAAATTTTGGGGTACATAAATTAAAATCTAATACTGTGTTAAATAAAGATGGTACACCGATTTATAATACAATGGCAAAGTCAATATGTGGGTAGAATATATTGAAGAGTTATACGGAGGAAATGAATTAGAAAATGGTGTTATAGGGGAAGAAGAAAGAGGAATTGGAAGAGGATGAAACGGGAGAAACAATACTGAGATCTGAATTTAAGAGAGCATTAAAAAATTTGAGTGGCAGGAAGGATCCAGGAATAGACGGAATACCTGTAGAATTATTGCGCAGTGCAGGTGAGGAAGCGATTGATAGATTATACAAACTGGTGTATGATATTTACGAAAAAGGAGAAGTTCCGTCAGACTTCAAAAAGTGTTATAGTCATAAGCAATTTTGGCACTCAGATTAATAGTAGAAGGAAGATTGAAGAAAAACAAACCAACTACTTGGCATTTATAGACCTAGAAAAGGCATTCGATAACGAAGACTGGAATAAAATGTTCAGCATTTTAAAAAAATTAGGGTTCAAATACAGAAATAGAAGAAAAATTGCTTACATTTACAGGAACCAAACAGCAACAGTAATAATGGAAGAAAATAAGAAATAAGCCGTAATAAGAAAGAGAGTCTGAGAAGGATGTTCCCTATCCCAATTACTTTTTAATCTTTACATAGAACTAGCAATTAATGATGTTAAAGAAAAATTTAGACCTGGAGTAACAGTACAAGGTGAAAAGACAAAGATGCTGTGATTTGCTAATGATATAGTAATTCTAGCCGAGAGTAAAATGATTTAAAAGAAACAATGAATGGTATGGATGAAGTCCTACGCAAGAACTGCTGCAGGTAAATAAACAAGAACAAAATGAAAATTATGAAATGGTGTAGAAATAATGAAGATGGACCACTGAATGTGAAAATAGGAAGAGTAAAGATTAAGGAGGTAGAAGAATTTTGTTATTTGGGAAGAATTACTAAAGATGGATGAAGCAGGAATGACATAAAATGCCAAATAGCACAGGTGAAATGAGCTTTCAGTCAGAAATATAATTTGTTTACATAAAAAATTAATTTAAATATCAGGAAAAGATTTTTGAAAGTATATGTTTGGAGCATCGCTTTATATGGAAGTGAAACTTGGATGACTGTAGTACCTGACAAGAAAAGATTAGAAGCTTTTGAAATGCGGTGCTGTAGGAGAATGTTAAAAATCAGGTGGGTGGATAAAGCGACAGATGAAGGGGTATTGCAGCAAATAGATGAAGAAAGAAGCATTTTGAAAAATATAGTTAAACGAAAAGACAGACTTATAGGCCACATATTAAGGCATCCTGGAATAGTCGTTTTTATATTAGAGGGTCAGGTAGAAGGAAAAAATTGTACAGGCAGGCAACGTTTGGAATATGTAAAACATATTGTTAGGGATGTAGGATGTGGGGGTATACCGAAATGAAACGACTGGCACTGGATAGGGAATCTTGGAGAGCTACATCAAACCAGTCAAATGACGGAAGACAAAAAAAAATTAGTAATTTATTTGATTATTTTTTCTTGTAACTAATTTTTTTGTGAAGTTTCAATTGGAAACAAATTATAAAATTATTGTTAAACATTTCTTAACTTTCATCTTGGCATATTATTTATAATGAATATATAATTTACTGACATTTTCATGTATTCAGTGTTTATTTCTCAAAGGAAGAAACAGTAATTTTAAAATTACTAACACGCCATTGTAGAAATTTATGAATAACGAATAATATGCAATTATCCATTTCAATGAACTGTGAATTCAAATTTTGTTTAATATTTTCTATAAGCCGGCATACTTTTTTTTTATTCAAGTTTTAACTTTTTTTCAAAACGATTTAAAAATTGTCGAAATTTATCATTAGGCTTTATTCTACCTGTTCAGTATACACAATACTGACCTGACCTGTCTAGTATTGACTACCTGTTAATTATATATATTGAGTATCTAATATAGAAAAATACTAGGTATTGTAGGAAGAAAAATCAGTAATTTAAGTTTTGTTTTTTCGTTGTGTGCTAAACTACACAGAATGAAATTGCTAATTTGTGTCTAACCCACTAACGTTATTTACATACTTAATTCGCTAAACAGTCAGATGCTCACAAAGTGTAGTTTTCACTTCGAACCGACAGGTCTTGCTACAACTTACCACAAAAAATTGTTTACAAAACGGTTTAATTTTTTCCCTAAAAGATTATAAAATTAGGACATTAAAAATTAATTAAACATCAGTTACTGCTTTTTATGAACATTTAAAAATTTTTATTAGAAACTTCTGAGAAAGAATAATGTTTTAAATTCATCCTTAAATTCAATAACTAAGAATTTTTGAAATACTTCACTACCTTAAAGATATTTTTAAAACAACAAAACATACTTTGAGAATTAATATTATTCATGTTCGAAATATGAGAATCACATGACATTTTTTTCTGCCACTGCTTTCTTCATGATAAATTGCATACAGTCAGCTTTCTGTGCTGACGTAACAGGAGGTTTAGAAAAACATGGCGACCAATAATGCCCACAACGTGTGGTATTGAATGCTAATTTTATTTTTTTAATCTTTGTTTCTGTTTTGTTGTAAGAATATATATTTATTTACTTATGAAGTTTTAAGAGATATATGTAAAAATGAGTGTTGATGCGTACGGTCCTAGTTCTCAAACGCTAACCTTTTTGGATACAGAAGAAGGTGATTTAATTGGCGCGGATACTCAGGGATCAGAATTTGATTTTACTGATTTTACTTTGCCTTCTCAGAGTCAAACTCAGGCATCTCAGCTAGATTCAGTGCAGACACAAAATCAGGTAATGACAGCTTTTGTTACAGTTGTTTTATTTGTTAAAAGATTACTGCTGAATGTAACTTGCCAGCAGGTTTAGCCTTGAAATGATAGCCCAAATAAGTATGAGATGTTCAACAGTATATTCTTTGTATTTACGATTTAGTGGTAATTAGTTTATAGCTGTGTGCTGTAAACAATTAAGAGTACTTAAAAAGGGATGTGAAGACAGTTTAATTTATACTCTTATTACGAGCGGGAAAGTTAATGTGATAAACGGCTGGTTATTTTTTGGGGTTGGTGTATGTTTTTGCTAAGAAATAGAGATACTGTGTTTTAATTAAAAAAAGGTAGGTTATCTTATAGACTGTTTTAAGAGTTTTAATTTTATCTTTTGGTTGGTGTTATCGTAAAGTCCGTTCATATGTTGTCAGGCTCGTCTTCGTTATCTTTGTATGCCCTGACTCTCATAGTTTATTGTGATGTACATCTATGTTTCTGGTGTTAGCAATGTGATTCTTTGGTTTTGTTTTAAATTGAATAAAAGTGTATTAATAATCTCAGAATAATTTTTTTTTTTGGTTAGCCACAGTTAAGCAAGATAACTAAATAACAAAAGCACAAACTCATATTAATGGTCGTCTGCTGTAATTATTTGGTTTAATAGTCTAGTATTTGTTGGTATATTGTTTTGAAAATGTATATGACATGATTTCAAAATTTTAATTGAAAGAATACCATTTGATAGTTTTGGAACTGGATTGTTATTCTATTATATTATCATTGGTTTGCCTATTCAATGAGCATATCTGAGTTTTTGTGTATTTTGTTTTCATATTTGGGTTGAATTTTCAGTATGGTATAAGATTTTACATAATCATATCTATTATTTGTAATTTACTCTAAAGTGTATATACTATATACTACAGACTGGCCATAAAGTCCCTTTCTGTGATATGTAGGTTGGTATTTGTTACTAACATACATTTTGTCATTAGATGATTGTAAATATTATCAGAACTTTCTTCATCTACTCAAAAGTGCCTAGTTTGTTAAAAATTGATGTTATTTTTACGTGTTCGTGAGAATTTTGATTTGTATAGTGTTAAATTAAAATTGTAGATGCAAGCATTCAGTTTAAGGACTTTTTGCTAGTGTTTGGATACGAGAGGAAACATAAATGAAAAATATAAAATAGTAAGAGGCAGATTTGTTCATTGTTTTGGTAAGGTAGCTTCATCAGTAATAACACTTCAAAAGTGTGGAAAAAAGCCTTTTCCACTGAATCAGTCCCGAGTTCTGAAACTTTCCAGATGTCCTTCCACTCAATTGAATTGTTCTGATATTGTTGATTCCTGTTTATGATCTTGGTACCACAGCTTTTTTGCTGCGGTTGCCACCACCTAAATAAAGCAACAGCTTTATTTAAAATCAAAGTAGTCAATCGGATTTCGGTGGAAAATGAAAAGTCTCTATTAATTTTAATAAATGGTTATTCATTTTATAAATATAATTTAACCAAACTTAACCTACACTTGCTTCGCTCGCTAACCTTGACTAATTAACACCGTAATTTTTTGAGTAGTTATTTAATAAATTCAGTAATTATTGCAATTATTTATTATTTAAATAATCAAAACACTCCTGTTATAGCGAGCGCAGGTTAAGTTTGGTTATATATTTATAAAATAAATAAATATTAACCATTTATTAAAATTAATAAAGAGACTGTTTTGAATCTATGTTAAACTCTATATCGGCCCATTTTCCACCGAAATCTGATTTTGTTTTTAAATAAAGCTGTAGCTGCGGTGGCGTAATACGTAAGTACCATGATCTCTCTTATTACAACTGGAAAAGGTCTTAAGAACTAAATATTCTCCCATTTATTACTTTAAGATTTTTTTGGGCGTAAATCTTTCAAGCCTGCTTCATTACTGAGCTTTTTGACCAGGACATTGATTTAAGGGAAATTTGTTGCAAAGCTCTTGTAAGGTGTTTTGCCAATGCTCAATCATGGTGAATTTTTTCTTCTTTGATAATTGTGCGATTTATCTAAATAATAGATCTCAGGAAGTTTATTTTTGATGTAAAGGAAATGCCCTTTTTTATGAGAAAATTACAGACATGTAATGATATGGGCAGCAATATCTGAAACACACTTGATAAGACTACTTTTTTGAAAGAAGTTTTAACAGCATTTCACAACAACATGCAGGTCAATCCATTTGAAGTGTCCCAAAAAAATTAAGTTGGTTGCTTAACCAATTCCAAAAAAATTGAAACTTGCCCACTTGTTTCCTACATGTTTCAGGACCTTATTTAACTATTTTTTTAAAATTTATTATTTAAGCAGTTCACCTGTGGTGGCCATTATTGTTATGGTGTGCACACCTATTTTTGTGATTGTAAGGGTTTATGGAAAAAAATCATAACTAAAAAACTATTGGTGTTGGAAGAAAAAAATCATAACTGAAAAACTATTGGTGTTGGAAGGATGAAACAAAAAGCAATTTAATCATATTTTTCAAGGTAAAAGATTGGTCCAGTGGTTTATTTGCCTATCTCTCTCTTCTTTCTATGAGAAAATTACCAATTAAGTTGAACATGAAAAACTGCAGCATTTCACTTTAAGAGGCAGGGGTGGCGTAAACAGTTTGAATTATTTTTTTACAAGTAGGTATGTATTAGTAGTTGTACCATAAACAATATTAATGGTGATTTACTTACCCCTAAATCTTTATGAATTTTTATCAAACTAATTTTTTTTAAATTTAAATTTTGGCCTCAAATAATTCAAGGCTTAATAAATTTAGAGGCCTTAATAATTAAAGATTGGTCCTCCAGTGATTTATTTACCTATCTCTCTTCTTTGTATGAGAAAATTACCAATAAAGTTGAACATGAAAAATTGTGACATTGCACTTTTGGTAATTTTTTACAAGAGGCAGGGGTGGCATACACAGTTTGAATTATTTTTTTACATGTAGGTATATGTTAGTAGTAGTACCATAAATAATATTAATGGTGATTTACTTACCCCTAAAGTTTTATGAATTTTTGAAAACTAATTTTTTTTTTAAAATCAAATTTTAGCTTCAAATAACTCTGATGGGGCTGATGATAAAAGTGTCAAATGTACAAAACTTAGTGTTTTTGTAGATGTTTATGGCAAACTAAAATGTTTCTTGTGTTTTGTACTAATAAAAAAGTTATAACATCTCAAACATCATGAAAAAACTGTTAAAAGTGATACTATTTTGACTTTCTAAGCAAGTACTCCAAGGGGGTTTCTTGACTTTTTTGCACTTTACATTTTTTTAAATAGTATCACTATTTAATTATTTATTTAGCCCCTATATTGTTGAAGTTGAAGTTTTCAATATTTTTAAAATAATTTTTTTTAAATTAATGGTAGGTCTTAATTTAATAACTTAACCAATACCAGTAACTTAATACAATTTTTATTCAAAAATGCTTGTAAAACTTACCCAAACTTAGATTCAAGAATTCATTTTTATTTTTGTAAATACTATGAAAGGAAAAATAAATTGTAGCAAAATTTTAATTATTCTTCAGAGAAATAGCCTGTTTTTGTAGCAATGAAATTTTATTATTTAGTGTGGTTAACCAGCAGCTGTGATATTTCTTCTGGTAATTCTCTTTAAACTGTGTGAGAATAACCTGTCACTGTTAGTTAATTAGTTGACGGAGGGGGTGATACACCCAAAATGCTACAAGCAGCATCCAATTGTTCAATATTGTGATGTGGGACAATGTATTGTTCTTGGTCTTTGCATTCATATAACTCTGTGTTCTGCTGAGAAAAAAAATTTGTGAAACAGTTAACACAAAGAGACGTTCCAGGAACTAAATTTAAATTTGGAAAATTGTGTTCTGCAAGAGCTTGCTCTAATGTTATTTGTTTTAAGTTTTTCTTAACTGTTTTTATATGAGTTCTCAAAGGATCACAACAGAAATATCCATACAGGTGACTGAATTTTGACAAAAACCTTTTTCATGATGTTTACAAACACTGTGACATCTGAATTAACACTTAAAAAAATAAGTTGTTGGTTTTCATTACTAAATTCACAAATTTTATTGAGTTCTTTTGGCACTGTACCATACATTGATTTTTATGACACTCTTTATTCACATAGATTCCTATGGAGTTCTTCCATTGTTTTATGTGAAATTACTTGAAAATAATGTAAAAATTTCACAGATTTAAAGTTTGCAAATATAATATTTATAAGTTTATATAATATTTATGTAAAACTTAATTATTTAATAAACACTTCCAAGCATAGGATGAAATTTGAGACACTAAAGATGTGAACAGGTCACTGACCAGTCTGTAAATGCAACAAGCATAAATGAACATGTTGCAACATGAATTTTCCTGACAACTGGAAATGAATTCAAGCATCTGTTATAACATCAACACTGCAGTTGAATGGTTCAAAAAGTTTTTTTCAACTATAGTAAGTATAAAAATATCAAAGTGCCCAGAAGACAAGAAACCACCTTGGAGCACTTTAGTGAGTCAAAATGGTATCGCTTTTAACAGTTTTTTCATGATGTTTGAGATGTTATAACTTTTTTATTAGTACAAAACACAAGAAACGTTTTAGTTTGCCATAAACATCTACAAAAACACTAAGTTTTGTACATTTGATACTTTTATCACCAGCCCCATCAGAGTTATTTGAAGCTAAAATTTGATTTAAAAAAAAAATTAGTTTTCAAAAATTCATAAAACTTTAGGGGTAAGTAAATCACCATTAATATTATTTATGGTACTACTACTAACATATACCTACATGTAAAAAAATAATTCAAACTGTGTATGCCACCCCTGCCTCTTGTAAAAAATTACCAAAAGTGCAATGTCACAATTTTTCATGTTCAACTTTATTGGTAATTTTCTCATAGAAAGAAGAGAGATAGGTAAATAAATCACTGGAGGACCAATCTTTAATTATTAAGGCCTCTAAATTTATTAAGCCTTGAATTATTTGAGGCCAAAATTTAAATTTAAAAAAAATTAGTTTGATAAAAATTCATAAAAATTTAGAGGTAAGTAAATCACCATTAATATTGTTTATGGTACAACTACTAATACATACCTACTTGTAAAAAAATAATTCAAACTGTTTACGCCACCCCTGCCTCTTAAAGTGAAATGCCGCAGTTTTTCATGTTCAACTTAATTGGTAATTTTCTCATAGGAAGAAGAGAGAGATAGGCAAATAAACCACTGGACCAATCTTTTACCTTGAAAAATATGATTAAATTGCTTTTTGTTTCATTTCATCCTTCCAACACCAATAGTTTTTCAGTTATGATTTTTTTCTTCCAACACCAATAGTTTTTTAGTTATGATTTTTTTCCATAAACCCTTACAATCACAAAAATAGGTGTGCACACCGTAACAATAATGGCCACCACAGGTGAACTGTTTAAATAATAAATTAAAAAAAAAATAGTTAAATAAGGTCCTGAAACATGTAGGAAACAAGTGGGTAAGTTAAGATTTTTTTGAATTGGTCAAGCAACCACCCTTGGGTCACTTAAAATGGATTGATCCATTGAACATTATTTTGTTTCTCAGCTTTGATTGATTGCTATAGAATTAACTGTTATTTTATGCCACGAGGAGCTGAGTCAGTAAGGGACTTTTTTATTTTAGTAGCTGCTTGGAATTTTACACAACCTGTGACAATTCCTTTAGGGGCATTATAAAAATAACTCTTCCACTTGCAATTAAGGAATGTTAATGAGCTGAAAACAGCTGCTGGAGACCATTTTTACAGCTTCTATCCTTCAACATTGAAGAGAATGTCTGAACACACTTGGGGACTCGTAAAACTGTAGACAATAGGTACATTCTGTTGTAATTTAATGTAACTTTTATATGTATAAATGTTACCAAATTATTTATTTATATGGAAAAGTGAGTTTTTGACCATGTTATTGAGTTTACTTGATTGTGAGCAGAAAAGTGTTAGATATTCTATTCACAATCTAGTAGATTTGACTATTGGCTGTGTGTATTAGCCTAACCAGAGTTGAAGTTGTTTATAACTACTACAGTTTAAATAACTTGCCAAACTTTCCCGTTGGTCTATAACATGATACTGATCACTGATATGTTAATTCTATGTAAATTAATTCTGGTGAAATAGGTCAATTTCTTTATGAAATTAAACATTTGTTTTTCAGGTTTTATAACACGTAAACTTATTTATTGGTGCATGGTTGGTACGTTGCCAATTAATATGTTGAGATTTGAAGTTGTGTCTTAATTCTTAATCTGAATGACATGTATTTTTAACCAGAATGAATGTATCTATTTTCTAATAAAAAAATTGCTATTTAGTTCTTTCAGTAATTAATTTCTTTTCTTTTTGCTTTAAATTGTAAAGTTAGTTTAGCTGAATTGGCATTACTTTAAATTCTTTTGATAATTTATGTAAGTTTCAGTTATGAAGTACATGGTTTATTCATAAACAATCTGTTGAAGTTTGTCATCATGAATTTGCTATAAATATGTGTTAAATCAGTGGTTCCCAGATAGTGTTCGTGACGCACTGGTGTGTCACTAGTCTCGTAGGGTGTCCCAAAATGTTAGAATTTAAAAATAAATTTTATGTCTTTCAGAAAGTTTGTTCAATGTAATTTATACTTACCAACCTTTAACACAGTAAAAATTATTTTGAGACAGACTGTATATACCATTCAACACCCACAACAATACTAAGTTTAATTTTTCTGCTTGCTAATAATTTTGAGTGACAGTGAACTGTAACAATGCTTAGTTTACTCTTCCCATTATGTAATAAACCGAGTATTCAGTGTTGTCATGTTAACCCACCGGGTTGGTCTAGTGGTTAACGTGTCTTCCCAAATCAGCTGATTTGGAAGTCGAAAGTTACAGCGTTCAAGTCCTAGTAAAGCCAGATATTTTTACATGGATTTGAATACTAGATCGTGGATACCGGTGTTTTTTGGTGGTTGGGTTTCAATTAACCACACATCTCAGGAATGTTCGAACTGAGAATGTACAAGACTAACACTTCATTTACACTCATACATATCATCCTCATTCATCCTCTGAAGAATTATCTAAACGGTAGTTACCGGAGGCTAAACAGGAAAAAGAAGAAGAAGTGTTGTCATGTTGAGTTTTTATCCTTCAGTGTAGGAATTTTTCAAGACAGGGATTTTCGGCTGAAAAATCTTGGCAGCACTGCGGATTAGACTGTTTATTAGAGGCATTAGAACATATTAACCAGTTTCAGTTATACTTGGCATAAGTAGGTAGTATTGTAACTATTTTACAAAAGTATTTTTATATCAGTTTTATCATGGATAGATATTTCTCAGTTGAAAAAGGCAAGCTGAATCAAATTCTGGGATTGTGACAGCAATCAAGGCAGTGCTGATTCAAGTAATATGAGCAGAAATTATGATTTCATCTAGGATTCTCAATAATGAGCTCTACTTCATAAATACAGTGACAAATATATTCAATATGGATTTACATGGCGAGAATGTAAGCGATGAATGTAAGCAGATACCAGAGTACCTTACATGCAGAAGTGGTCTTGTCAAATCAGTCTATGGTGCCAAATAAACTTAGAAAATATTTAAAAAGAAATCTGATTTTTAACATTCTCCTATAGCACCACATTTCAAAAGCTTCTAATCTTTTCTTCTCAGATACTCTGATTGTCCAAGTTTCACTTCCATATAAAGCGACACTCCAAACATATACTTTCAAAAATCTTTTCCTGACATTTAAATTAATTTTTGATGTAAACAAATTATATTTCTTACTGAAGGCTCGTTTCACTTGTGCTATTCGGCATTTTATATCGCTCCTGCTTCGTCCATCTTTAGTAATTCTACTTCCCAAATAACAAAATTCTTCTACCTCCATAATCTTTTCTCCTCCTATTTTCACATTCAGTGGTCCATCTTTGTTATTTCTACTTCATTTCATTACTTTTGTTTTGTTCTTGTTTATTTTCATGCGATGCTCTTGTGTAGAACTTCATCTATGCCGTTCATTGTTTCTTCTAAATCCTTTTTACTCTCGGCTAGAATTACTATATCATCAGCAAATTGTAGCATCTTTATCTTTTCACCTTGTACTGTTACTCTGAATCTAAATTGTTCTTTAACATCATTAACTGCTAGTTCCATGTATAGATTAAAAAGTAACAGAGATAGGGAACTTCCTTGTCGGACTCCCTTTCTTATTACGGCTTCTTTCTTATGTTCTTCAATTGTTACTGCTGCTGTTTGGTTCCTGTACATGTTAGCAATTGTTCTTCTATCTCTGTATTTGAACCCTAATTTTTTTAAAATGCTGAACATTATATTCCAGTCTACGTTATCGAATGCCTTTTCTATCCACCCATCTGATTTTTAACACTCTCCTACAGCACTGCATTTCAAAAGCTTCTAATCTTTTCTTCTCAGGTACTCCATCATCCAAGTATCACTTCTATATAAAGCTACGCTGTAAAAACATGTACTTTCAAAAATCTTTTCCTAATGTTTAAATTAATTTTTTATGTATAAAAAATTATATTTCTGAATGAAGTCTCGTTACGCCTGTGCTATTCAGCATTTTATATCGCTCCTGCTGCGTCCATCTTTAGTAGTTCTACTTCCCAAATAACAAAATTGTTCTACCTCTGTAATGTTTTCCCATTTTTATATTCAGTGGTTCATCTACATTATTTCTACTACATTTCATTACTTTCGTTTTGTTTTTTCATGCAGTAGTTCTTGCATAGGACTTCATCCATGCTGTTTCATCCATTGTTTCTTCTAAATCTTTTATACTCTCAGCTAGAATTACTATATCATCAGCAAATCATAGCTTCTTTATCTTTATCTTTTCATCTTGTACTGTTATTCCGAGTCTAAATTGTTCTTTAACATCATTAACTGCTAGTTCTATGTAAAGATTAAAAAGTAACGGGAGTAGGGAACATCCTTATCCGACTCCCTTTTTTATTACAGCTTCTTTCTTATATTCCTCAATTATTACTGTTGCTGTTTGGTTCCTGTAAATTTTTTCTATCTCTGTACTTGAACCATAACATTTTTAAAATGCTGAACATTTTATTTATGTTCAGCATAAATAAAATTTATAGACCTAGAAAAGCCGTTAGCTTTTCTGGGTCTATAAATGCCTATTTTCTGGCCAAATGCCATCTTCCTTCTACTATTAATCTGAGTGCTAAAATATCTTCCCTTTCTCTATACTTTTCCTGAAACCAAATTGGTCTTCTAACACTTCTTCCACTTTTCTGTGAATTCTTCTGTACAGAATTCTAGTTAAAATTTTTGATGCATGACTGGTTATGCTAATGTTCTGTATTCTTCACATTTATCTGCTCCTGCTTTCTTTGGTATCATGACTAACACAAAGTCTGATGGAATTTCCACTTTTTCATAAATATTACACACCAGTTTGTATAGTCTATCAATCGCTTCCTCACCTGCACTGCGCAATAATTCTACAGGTATTCCGTCTATTCTGGGAATCTTTCTACCATTCAAATCTTTTAATGCTCTCTTAAATTCAGATCTCAGTATTGGTTCTCTCGTTTCATCCTCTTCTTCCTCTATAACACCATTTTCTAATTCATTTCCTTCATATAACTTTTCAATATATTTCACCCACCTATCAACCATTCTTTTTGAATTATAAATCAGAAGAACACCTGATTGAGTTACAAACTTAAGTAACAAAATACTTTCCTATAGTGTCAGTTTCAGAATTAGTATGGGAAATTTCTCCTTTAGCTATATCTGGTCAGATCAACATACAAATGCTACTAACCATACTGTGAAACAAAAAAATGAAATGTTAGACTTGTCATGCAATTCTACCATGAAAACAAAATTTTTAGGCGCTTCAGAACAGTCCTTTTGGATTTATGCGTGATATTAATATTTTGTACTCGCAAAGAGCGCCATTCAAGTTTTACTACTGAGTTAAACGTCATTGCTTGAATGTATCGTCAATTTCTACAATGAAAATAGTGAAATCTGAATAGAGGGACAGACAGGTACATCTTGAAGATGATTTGCATGTCGGCATGTCCAACCATAAGGCCACACGTGATAACTCTATGAAACACATAGAGCACAGACATCGTTAATTTTAATGGCGAATCTAAAAAAAAACTAATATATGTATTTTTAATTGGTGCTTCTGGTATGGATTGGTTGTTGTTACAGGCATTTACCTTTATCTTTCGGTGATGCTGCTCAACATGCTGCTTGTATTTAGAAGAATGTGCCTGCTTGTGTGTTATTGGCCTATGTACTCTGGATGTCTGATATTTAGAATTAGATACTACATATTTATTATTATTAACTGAAGACAAATAAGTTTGTTCCAATATCATAAACGTTCTATGATGTGTAGTCTATCAAAAAAAGTTTGGAACCACTGTGTTATAAATTGTAGATTTCAATTTTAAATTGTTAGGGTATTTTTTTTTGGTATAAAATGTATTGTTTTTGTTGCTTTCTTGTAAATGTTTACTACAAGTATTTTTATTTTATCAGAGTTTTATCTTCAGAATCTGTGTTTTCAATCTTTACTAAAAAGGGTCACTTATTGTTAAAAAATAACACTATCATCCTTATGAAATCAGACAGTGGAACTGTTTTCATAAAATTCACAATACTTTGGCTTACAAGAAAGGGTCTTATTACATTTCTGTTGCCATTTCTAATAAATCACCTTAACTTTAAAAAATCTTACCACTAGTTTATTTAAAATACAATTAATTAAAAGATACTATTTTACACACACAATATTTTTTTTTTTTTTGTCTTCAGTCATTTGACTGGTTTGATGCAGCTCTCCAAGATTCCCTATCTAGTGCTAGTCGTTTCATTTCAGTATACCCTCTACATCCTACATCCCCAACAATTTGTTTTACATACTCCAAACGTGGCCTGCCTACACAATTTTTCCCTTCTACCTGTCCTTCCAATATTAAAGCGACTATTCCAGGATGCCTTAGTACACAATATTATTTCATTTAATTTTTAATACTTATTAAAAAAACATTAAAAACCCCTGATTTTTGCATCCTATTCAACACGTTATCAATATGTCCCCAAAATTTAAGTAACAAAATACTTTCCTACAGTGTCAGTTTCAGAATTAGTATGGGAAATTTTTCCTTTAGCTATATCTGGTCAGATCAACATATAAATGCCAATAAACAAACTGTGAAAGAAAAAAATGAAATGTTAGACTTGTCATGCAATTCTATATAATAACCTTATTAATACCTTGTTGATTTATTGTATGGTTTTTTTATTTGTTGCATTTAATTTATTTAAAACTATTTTATATATTTATATTTGAAATAATAAATAATATGGATTTTAATAAAATTTTTTTGTTGTATAATTGTTGTTTTTATATCTGTAATCTATTTTATAACAATTTGACCTATATAATACATTATGAGTATTGTGTACTGATGAAAATAAAAACCTTTATATAGTTGTGAAAATTTAGGCATTTGAGGTTGTGGTAGTTAATTGGGTTCTGAGAATTGCTGCACATGTGTCAGGAATGTGAATGCTATCTATTAACAAGGAAGTATAGTAATGAACATAAATCAACTTATTTTGATGACACTATTCCTGACCCATATTGTCATATAGTAACTTCCTTGCCTGTTGACATTTTTCCATTAAAATCTACATTACAATGACAAACTCCTTTTCCACGGCTTCATAGAACACTGATATCTTTCTCTGTGCTATCAGAAGTTACACATGCACTGGAATTATAAATAATTTATTTTCCCTCCATTAGATTTTCAATGATGCCATATTTCTGATAACTCCTTAAGTCAATAAACTACCTCCTAAAGCCAACTAATGGGGTTGTAATAAACCCATTGTCTTTTAAGTGGTGTTGAATGTTAAACTTCTTTTAATTTCATTTAACTTGTAATTTTTCCCAATTTCTTCTAATCATAAAATACCCCTTTTATGTTTTTTCTCACTGCTTCCAACTTGATGACTTTCCTGCCCTAATAATGTTGTTGTATGTAAGGTAGCAATGTAACCTAGTTTCCATTTGAAAGTAGAATACTTTTACGTTCATTTCTGCTTTCATTAAGACCATCCTCCTAATCTACTAGTCATTTCTGCTTTCATTAAGACCATCCTCCTAATCTACTAGTTACTCTTTATGTAATTGTTACCTTCCCCCTTTGCCATCCCATTTTCTTCCCATTCTCTCTCCATCAATTGTACCTTTCTGTCATTCAGTTCTCTTTCTGGACCATTATTATTACTATTTCCTCTCACTAAAAATCCTTAACTTTTTCCTGCTTGTCAAACCAGTATTTTCTATTTCTTGTCCCTTCTCCATTTTTTGCAGTCTTTCGTATTTGGGGATTGCTCTTCACTGCAAGCTCTTTGTTAGATTTCTGCTTCGTCCTCAAAGTATAGATTCTGCTATTAACCAGCAATTTGTCATATCTTATTATATCTCTTTTCTATTGAAACTAGGTAAATACAAAAATAATTCTCTCCTTACTCCTCTAGTCTTTAAAGATAAGTCTTATTTTATTTGAATTTGTGTAAATTGATTGATGTTAGACAGCTTATTTCTCATAACGTCATTTTTTATGTGAACTGATTTTAACTTCATTACATTTGATGAAACAGCTTTGTTTTTGTTGCTCATCTGTGCAGCTTTAATATAGGATTTGTTGTTAAGCTTTAAATTTAGTAACCTCATTAATTTTCTGTAGATGTTGTGTATGAATACTTTTCTTGATGCCAAAAAACAGATTTAGTTTTTGCTTCCTTTCCAAGTTGATGGTCTCTTTTCTAGATTCCTACTTCAGTGATTTGTGTTTTCATATATTTTAGATAGCCTGAAATTGTGTCAAATATTTCCACTTACTTACCATAGAATTGAGTTTAGCTTTGTAAAGATTTTGACTTAATTTATCTTCGATTCGTGACATTTTTAGAAAGCAATATGATATCCTAAAAAAATTGTTGAGAAAATGTATGCTATTTTGAAAGATTTTTAATGTGCATAATATGATGTTATTTAAATGAAATTATGCCCCTTAAAAAAATTCCTTAATAAATCTTTTGGAGGAGTAACTTTCCCTGTTTAACAATTGATTATTAACAAACTATAAAATTATAGTTTATAATCAGTACATAAGCCTCTGAAGACTATTAACTAAAATTTAATTTATATATTATTTTATTATTTTTACAGTTGATTTTACAAGTAGTAGTAGTTAGTAGTAGTAGTAGTTTATTTTTATTTTTGCAGATTTTACAAGTACTGTACTAAAATAATTTAATAAAATAATAGTAATGATATTATTATAACCTTTACTATATTCAAATTTTTATTTTTATTATTTCTAAAAAAAAAAATATACTTTGTTCAGTCCATTAATCATTTAAATAATTCATTTATTATTGGAATTATCTTACTGCTGATAAGGAAGAATAAATATTAACAAAATAAGTTTGTTATCAGCTTTGTAACAATAATTTTTAAGTTTACTATTGAATTGTTGCTTAATTTAATACCAGTTCCTTTCATTATTCATCATTCCATAAAAACAAGACTATCAATAATGTTATCAATAATCAGTAAAATATTATTTTGCAAAAATTGTGCTAAAATTTAACAATGCAAGAAACAAAACTTTCTTTCATTAATAATAAAGGTGTTTCTTACATGAGAACACAAGTTACAAAAATAGTGTACGGATTTGACCATATATCAAGATAAAACAACAAACTATTGAATAGCGTTAATTTTAGTCTATATGTCTGCACTTCTTTTCCAGTAAATATACATTATTTTCATAGCTCAGTTTAATTTCATTACTAAACACAAATATTCTTACATGGCATATGAAAAAACCAGTCATCCAGTAACTTTTAACACAATTCCAAAGTACATTATGCTGTTGTAAGTTGCAGTGTACTAATAGAAGTGTTTTAACATACTTAAGGTAATAATCAGCATTGGAGCAATAATTATTTTGATTGTAGAATTGTAATAGTTAAAAGTAAAATAAAAAAAAAAAACACCCAACACATATTTCTTAAACAGCCTATGGAAATAAAATTGTGCTGACCTATGGCAATGTTGTATATCTGAAAACTAAAAAGGTAATTTCAGTGAAACAGATTAAATTTGCTGCAGAAGCTACTATAGTAAATTTTTATGTGTTAAAAAAAGTAATTTTTTTTTAGAATTGTAAATTAATAATTTTTGGTATTATTTATTTTATACGATCTTTTAAATTAATTTACAATTTTTTGTGTAAGACATCACAATTTCAAATGTGCCACTCACAAGACTGAGTAATTAAGTGCAAAGATTTTTTTTCAGTTCAGCTAAGGATCTAAATAAACTTTAAAACAGTATGACTGCTTCATGTAGGTAGTGGCATTTTTCCATTAAGTTCAATAATACTGAAAGGTCATTATAAAATTCAGCAGATTTTGTAAAGTTTAAATTTGTTTAGTAAAGTAATTAATTTCAAGAGTAAAAAAAAAAATGTAATTGAACTTAGCTATTTACAAAAGAACTGTTTTTGAGCAAAGTATTTAATATTTTGCATCGAAGAAGTGTATTTTTATATTTAAAAAATATAGACAATAAAAACTAACTTCAGATTTACAGAAAGTAACAGCTTTTCATTGCATTGGTGAAACTTTCCTCTTTGTATGCAGTCTTTTGCTGAGTTTATTTTTCTTTTTTCCATTCATTTTTTTTTTGTCTTTGTTGTTGGTAGCATCAGCTGTTTATGTTCTGTGAATATTTATTTATTTATTTTTAAAAATCTATATTTTTAATTAGTGAATTTCTATGAATTGCACTGTTTTAATTTAAATCTTGATTTTAATTATGTTTTAATTGAAACTTGTAATCTCTTTATGATAATCTACAATAAAAAAAAAATTGGAAAAAACACTAATGTTGCTAGTATTATTATGCAAAAAAACTGTTTCACTGGTGGATTATTAATGTGAATAAAGTTGTAGAAGTAAATAATTGAATGGATTTCTGTTAACAATAGTGGATTTCTATTAGTGATGATTTCAATATGAATTTTAGTGGAACTATTAATGTAAGTTTGATATATTTTATTTTGGTTTGGTGCAAAATGAACTAGTGAAGTGAGTTACAAATGATGAGTGCTTGCTCACTAGCATTTTTCAGTTAAACTTTGATAATTCAAAATTGAACAGGTTGCATTAAATTTGACAGGATATAACATTGGAAATTTTTGAAACAATGGTCCTTTAATGTGCATCTCAGGACTTCACTCATGAATTATTTGTATTTTCCTTATTTGTTTCGTCTTGATTGAGCTTTTTGTACTGTCATGGACAGGCCTGTAGGCTGAATATATATGCGAGTTTGTCAAGCCAGATAAAAACAAGGATAATGTAACTAGAAGTCCCCAATATTTTACCATTGATCCAATAGGTTTCTAGCTAAAATCCATATAAGATCCTGGGGAAGAAGGAAGCATTGAAAAGAGTGTTGAATATGAGGAAGGAGCAATAATTTGCCTGCCCAAGAGACGAAAATATTACAACTGATATTTTAGGTTGTCCAGCTGTGTAATCACCTTTTGTTTAAGGCATCAAAAATCTAAAGGTTTAAAACAAGAAAAAACTTTAATAATGGAAATAAAATTTATTAAAAGAAAAAAATGAAAATTGACGCTTTAAACATTTTTACCTAATTCAGTTGATGATGATGATATTTAAAGATTATTAGGTATTTGTGTGTCAATGCGGGATTGGGGGATCGATTTGCAATGTTTTTAAGTACTGTTAATTATTATATTTAAGTTAAGTTGTTAAATGTAAAAATTAGTTAATTAGATGAGGTTAGCAAGTGGAGCGAGCATAAGTTTTGTTTGATTATCTTGATTCTGTGTACTGTTGAATCGTGTGTATATATATATATAATCAACTTACCTAACCAAACATAACCAATGCTTGCTTTGCTTTCTAACTTTGTCTAATTAACATTAAATATATAAAATATGTACAACTTATTAAAAAAGTGATATTTTAACCAAATACAGTAATTAACATACAAAATAGCAACTGAAAACTTCAAAAAACAGTGGTACTTAAATCAGCACAAATTGAATGGGTCTCCCATTAACATAATAGTTATGATTATTTTTAACAGGTGTAACTCATAATTTATTTAGTTATTATGTGTCACTGAGGACAGAGATTATTTTGTTATAATGATTTGTGATTTTTTTTAGCGGTACTTAAAAACAGCACAAATTGAGTGGCCTCCCGATTAACATGATAATTCCGATTATTTTTAATAGATATAAACTCATTTAAAGGTATCACTGAGAACAGAGATAATTTTATTATAATTAGTGATTTTTGTCTATTAAAATGTCATTTTCCCCCACTCTATGAGATTACATTTAATATAACCTTACACTTTGTATAGTTATAAATTTTTTATTTACCTATTTTCTGTTATCGCAAAATATGAATTAATAAAATTACTATTTTATGAATCAAGTTTGTTAATACATTGGAACTTTGTTTTAGCATCATGAAGGGACCACATATTTAATAGCTGATCTGAAAGAACAAATCAGCAAAAGCTGTGTTGCATGATATTTGTGATTAAATTACTAAATTAATAATAGAAAGTTACATTTTACTTCAATCAGTAAAACCCAAGAACTTTAAAATGTATAAATATTTTATTTGAAAAGATTTCATTGGCTTCTCATTTTCTTTCCCAGCATCTGACTAATAACGTTCTGGCATCAACCTCAATCAATATCCTTTCAAATCAATATCAATGTCTTTTGGTTCAGTATCTTTTGGACTGGTTCAGCATTATCTTTTTCTTGTTTTTATATTTCCTTGATAATTAATAAACCACTAAACACTTGACATGTTTCTACCTAGTCATCCACTGACAAATGAGTCTAGCTCAGTTCAATATTTCTCAGATTGAATTGCTCTAATTATGAGAATGGCAAGTTGCCTACTCTTCTTTGGTTTTGTGTAACTTAAGTATATGAGTTATACTTCCTTTAAACATGTTATGTTATTGGAATTTTTTTTTTTGTAAAAGATTTCCCTGAACTTTTAAAAGAACAATATTACATATGATTTAATATAGTTACCAAAACTTTTACAATACATTACTCTTCTTTTTTTTTTGTTTATTGTACCACAAATTATGTTTGGCTCTAATTTTACTGGTATCACAGATTTTCAGTTGAAAGGTTTTATTTCCACTGGACATGGGAATAGTACCAATATATTTCTTATTCCATGTGTGCTTTCATTCTACTGTGAATTTTTTCTGATTATTGATTTTAGTTTTGTTCAATTGTATCATTAACTCTGGTTGTAATAATGTTTTTCTTTAAATGTTGAAAGGTATATTTATAACATTGTAAGAAATTGATAGCTACTATGTTTGTTTATTTGTTATTGTGTGGGGATGGAGATTTGGCAAGCTTGCGCTGCGTTGGGGGGACTGAGGTGATTGTTTCCCTGCTACTTGAAAGAACCTCAGTCTATACTATTATGTAAAAACAGGTCTTATATATCTGCAAACAGTTGTCTGATTTTCAAAATTTAAATGGGGTATTTGTTAGTAGGTTGAAGGCTAACTTTTGTGTGCATCAGAGGTACATTCTCTATCTAAAAGATAACGGTTATTTGTAAATGTTATCTAAAAATAAAAAAATATTTATTGAATTGTGTAAATAATAAATTATTTACAGTGCCGCACTTCTCATTTGGGTCGCTAGGTGGCAAACTGCTAAACTCTCATGCTCCCAAGATATTTTTCAGTAGAGATATTTTCAATTTGAAATTGAAGACAACATATCATGAGTGATTCGTAATCAACGCCAAGCAAAAACTACTGAAGATAAATTGATGAAAATTTATATAAATGTTCTTCTTATGGTGTAACGCACACCAAGGATTTTTTGAAATACAGAGTTTGAAGGGGTAAAGTGGAATAACAATGAAATTTACAATTTTTTTAATTTCTCTGTAAAACAAATAGATATTGATTTTGTGTGTGTGTGTGTGTGTGTGTGTGTGTGTGTGTGTGTGTGTGTGTGTGTGTGTGTGTGTGTGTGTGTGTGCGTGCGTGCGTGTGTGTGTGTGTGTGTGTGTGTGTGTGTGTGTGTGTGTGTGTGATATTCATGTGAATATCTAAAAAAAATTCCACAGTTTTTTAAATTTGACCTTGAAAGGGGGGGGGGGGTGAAGAAAAGGTAAAAAAAATTCTTAACAGTGATTGTAAATTTTCCCAATCCCCACTATACTAAACAAGATATTCAGTAGGTTTGAGTTTACAAATACTCTTCAGTTAAATATTTAAAAACCATGTAAGGTTTTTTTTTGAATTTGATTTTTTTAAAGAGGTGCAAAGGTAAACGGTGCTGTGGCTCCAATCAATACAGCCACTGCTACAGTTGCTGTATGTGTGATTGGCTGCATCTACGTCTTCCAGTTACTTTATTAAAAAACATAAATAAAAAGATTGACTGCTATGGGAAACACAAGTAACCATATAGCGTGGGCGAAGTTGCGTCAGGAAGCTACTATTTTATAAATTGGAATGTCAGATAAATTTTATTCAAACAGGAACTGGCTGCATTCTGCTCAGATCACTACACGATGACAAAATGATCATATGTAGTCTCTGAAACTGTTGGATATTACATATTTAGTTTTTTCTTTATAACCTCTTGTATTATTTTTATTCAATTTTGAGCTTAGCTCTAAGTTTCTACATTTAGATAATGTTAGTATATTAATGGATGTGCAAATAAGCTAAAGTTTGAAGGGCCAAGTTTTCAGTGTGTTACTGATATTATAGAGAAATAATTAGTAAACTGCTAAAAATAATTCTTTAATAACTTTGAATTCATTTTAATACTCACTGGTAATATTATAAGTTAATTAACAATTGTTCCTGATTTTATGAAGTGAACATCAGCTCTGATCAGAAAGGACAAACTTATATATTGCATTCACATTAGCTCTTTTTTATTTTTATAAAAATGTAGGCTGCTCTATAATATTAAAAAATAATATGAATTTAATGTATGAAATTAGTTCTGATTTAAAATGTACTAATATGCCCTGTTTTAAAAATTTTGTCTTGTAACATTTTCCTGTTAGTATGAACTTTTTACTGTTACCTTGATGCATGTTTAACTATAGTAAAATTGCATTAAGAATTTGTGTTTGTTTTAGTGTAAATGCAAAGTATTAAATATACATACATTGTGCCAGTAAGAATTGATCACTTTTTTTTAATACTGTACATTTTTTTTAAGTGGTACCATAATTTGTTGAAGATTTTGATTAGTTAAGAACATAAAATGTGGTTGATATTATTCTGTATTCAGATCCACTTTATGACTCAAGATTACATTTTTTCATAAAATATTTAGCAGAAGCATAAAAATTAAAAAACTGTTTTTCAAATTGAAAAATGAATATTATGTGATTATTAAGCTGAGGCAAGATTAATTTTTCTTTATTTTCTTTCAGACCATTGCAATTAGCATTGCAGAAAGTTGAAATTAGTTTTATACAAAAAGAGTTAGTAAATAGGAAAAGAACAAGATTATTTAGAAAAAAGTTTTATTTAAGAGAAAAAAAGATATATTTAAAATAAAGGGGCAATAGCTCGTGTCCTGTAAAATATAATAAGTCAATTATATAAAATGTTTTGTTGAACTGAACCAGATAGTTACACTCTACCACCGCAGTGACCATGTTAACAGATTTTTGCAGTTGTACCAAACACAATCTGTTTTCTAGAAATTGGATTTTCGTCCAGGATGGTTGACATCAAAGATGCTAGAATGGATTTTTAAATTTTGAAAGTTCTTGGTAGAGTTATCTCAGTAAAAAAAAAAATTATTATTCTACTTTGTAACTTTGTTTACCAATTACGAATTTCCTCAAAATTTTATTAGAAATAATGCAATGTGGATTTTGTAATAGGTTTGCCTTGTAGGAAATTATTACTTAATGTAATATAATGGAATATCATTTTTTTAAAACAAAATTAAATTTTTTTTATGACCAAATGATTCTTTTTATAAAGGATGTTCTGTAGGTAGTCTTAATCTCCTCTGGATAACATCAGTGGAAAATTATTAAACACATAGAGATGGTATTTTTCGTTTCTCATTATTACTACATTGAATTATAGTGTAAAGATATATAACTTTAAGTTATGCTGATATTCAAAGCATTTTTATGCAACATTTCAAGAAAGTTATTTGGAAAGTTAGAGGTAAAACATTTCAAACTGTCTTTGCTAATGCTTAACAGTGTTTTACTGCATTCTGTTTTTCTTCTTAAGATTCTAGCTGCTTGCCCTTTGCATTTCTTGCAAGTCATTTTTTTGTATGTAGTAATAATTTTTTAAAAGGCTTACATTTGTTTTAGGTATTTAAAATAAACTTAAAAAAATTAAATTGATTAAAAAAGTAAACTAAACTGAAGAAATAATACTACTATTCACATAATAATGCTCACAATGTGTATTCTTTGTCTTCATGAAATAAGAATGTTTAAGTACTATTATAAATGTACTTCTCAATTGGGGGAAAAAGACAATGTAATGTCGAGGGAGAGTAAAAATTTATCAACACTTGCCTTAACACACCTTCAAGGTTGTCACACTTTACTTACATTGTGTGCTTAAAAGTTGGTATGACTGTGGTCACGTGTGCGAATTTTGATCCTGATTGGTTAATTTGCCTTCCAGCTATTACAGTGTGAAAATGTTCCCTTTGCCAGCAGTTTGCACAAAGGACAAACAGTGAGCAGTGATCACTGTTTGTCCTTTTCACCGATTTCTCTAGTCGGAAGGTGTGAAAGGGATTGAAGTTCATTGTAGACTTTTATTACAATATGGGGACAGTGTTTTCTCATAGAAGTATACTTTGTGGGTTGAGAAGTTTAAAAGTGGTTGGAAAAGTGTGTGACACATGAAGAGGGAGCAGGATACCCATAACCTTCACCAAGGATGACAAGATTCAGCAAACTCAGAAATGGTGTGGTGAATAGGTGACTTACCATTGATGAGGTAGCATCTTTTTTTGAATATCAGATCAAATGATAAAGATATTTTTTCAAATATCAAAGCCTATCAAATCAACATCAATGATTTGATGGGCTTCTGTAAAGTCTGAACTTGATTGGTAACAAGACAGCTTATTGCAGGACACATGCTCAAACACGTTGACAATGCTTACTTGATTAGTTCAACAAGGAAGGTGACTCATTTTTGAGCAGAATAGTCACCAGTAATGAAATGTGGGTTCATCACTGTCAGCCAGAATTGAAACACCAGAATATGGAGGGGAAACACACTGAATTCCCCAATGAAGAAAAAATTCAAGACTAAGTCATGATGGGTAAGGTTATGCAAACGGGATTTTTTTGGGCGCAAAAGGATCTATACTGGAAGACTTCATGGAAAAGGGGACTAAGATCAACAGCACAAGTTTCAGTGAAAACAAGCTGAGCCAGCAGTTTGCAATGAATGCAAAGGTCTATTGTCAAAGAAAATGTTGCATAGCAACACCCCCCACACAGGCTTGCCACACCATTTAAACCATCAATAGCTTTAGTTTTGCAGTACTGAAACCTCTCCCAACAGCCCAGATCTTGCTCCCTCTGATTTTAATTTGTTTGGGTTGCTCATGGATGCTTTGAGGTTGTTGATTTTCCATAGTCTTAGACGTGCAGGAAGTAGTGCAAAAGTGGCTTTGCGATCAACCGAAAACCTTTTTGGAAGGAATACTCAAGCCCGTGATGGCTGGACCAAGAGCATTGACAAGAGAGGTTACTATGCAGAAAAATTATGTACGTGTTGAACCCTGTACTTTGTAGGGTGTAGATTTTACTTGTCCATGTAAGTTTTGTAAAAGCTTTGTTAGTTGTAATGTTAGGTAAAGTTATAGAAAATAGTACAAATTAAAAAGTTGCTGTACTTAGTCACATTATGGTAGATCATTAAAAAAAATGTGTGTATATATATATATAATTAACCAATTATTTTAATGAGTGTGTTAAGATGGAGGAAGCAACTGTCACACTGCTTCTTCTTGGCTTCACTTCTTTATCTGCCTTATTTATCTTTGTTCCTTTATTTTTATCTTTTATCTTCTGTATTTTATCTTTAACACTTTATCTTCCTTATTTTGAGTCCATATAATTGTTTTAACATGTTTGAAATAAATAAATTATTTTAAACTAAATAAGTATAATAATAATTACTGATTTTATGCTTTTTATTTTTTTATCTTTTTACAAAATTGATTAAATATAAAGAAATACTGTAATATTTTCTGAAAGTCCCAGAAAATGTTTTAAAAAATTTTATTTTATACTTAAGGTTAATGTGGACATGTGTTAGTGTACTTTCTATGGACAAAGACTGATTCCCTTCAGTATCCTTTAACATACAACTGCAATTAATGGATTACAAAAACCACTTGTGTAAAAAACTCAATCTAGATGAAAGAAACCAGTCAGCGCAGTTCTAAACATATTTTCATTATGCAGCCAAGATTTTTTAGTCCCAAAATATTTGATGAACTCTGAAAAAGTTTAATTATAAAAATAAAGTTTAGCCCTTTTTAGAGATAACTGTAATATTTAAAGTTAGAATTTTAGTGGCAGTATATAAACTTTTTACTATATGTAATAATGAATCAAAGAAGATTGTGTGATGACTACTAATTCAACTGGTGTGAGAAGGTCATCTTTCATTGGTCATCTGGCACCAGAAATGTTGAGCAATAGAAATTCTTATTTTCGTTTTTTAATTCTGTTTTAGGTCAATGGTAAAATAAATGGAGATGTTTTAGAAAACAGTGTTGTATCTACGACGCAGAAGCTTGGTGAATTGCAATTTGAAGAAGATGATGAAGAAGCATTCTACAATAAGGTACAGTTGCCATTATATTACTGTTTATTTTATACTAACAGAATTTTCTACTTATTTTTTTTTTATCTGCCTTAGAAGTGTAAACGCACAACTAGTTTGCAGAAGTATAATAGCACTGGCTATCCATGTAACTTGGTAGTGAAGATTAGACAAAACTATCAACTCTTTTCATGATAAATGGAAAGTTTCTTACTTTAATCAAGTGTTTTAATCATTCTTGTGATTGATCCTGCACAACTATTACAATTTACACTTTGTTTCCTGTTGGAAGTTAGTAATTGGTATAATGTATTCATTGACTTGCTGCTACATAAAATAAAGATAAACAAATAACATTTATACAGTGTACTGCTAAGTTATGTGTTATACTCATGACTTATTATGTCACAGATGGATGTTCTTGTGAATTGTGATGTCATCTTCATGATGTCATCTTGATGACAGGTTAACACAGCTGTCAGGGAGCTGTAATACATGCATCAATTTCTAGTGTGTTTCTAACCATGTAGAAATGTTTGGCTCTTAAATCTAGTTAGTACGAGTAGTATTAATATAACCTGGGTCAAATCTGTTTTCTCATTTATTCACTGATTATCTGAAAACTTTTCCTTGCTTGGTAGTAAAAAAAAATGTTTCTTCATTAAACATTCCTTTTATTTTAGTGGCACCCACTAAAATAAAAGGAATGTTGAAGAATCCTGAAGAAAAGGAATATAATGAAGAAAGATGCACCATCTTTCTTCATTATAAGTTACACAGTTTTGTCCCCTGTCTTTCCCAGGCTGTGATACACTTATGGTATCACATGAGCTTAAAAATAATTTCATTATCAGTCCCTGATAGTATGGATTATATAAGGGTAATCATGTTAACTGCACATTTTTTGGGGAGTAGTGAGGATATGATTTCTGTGGCTGAATTTCCTCATCAACATTGTGCTATAGAATATTTTCTTAAGGTGAAGGAATCCACTTCATGCCTTACTTTCTCTGGCAGATTTGCCCAGGGATGCTTGTTATTAAAGAAAGAAAGAAAGAGAGAGAGAGAGAGATGAGTGCTATTTTTAGGATATTCTTATACTGGGATACCTGGTTATGACACCTAACAAATAACAGAATATTTACTAATAATTTTGGTAGAAGTTGTCTCTGCTAACAGTTGGCTATGCCTCTTCGTACACCCCTGAAAATAATTTCATTATCATAGTCCCTGCTATGGATTAATAGTATTGACATAGGATTATATTGATATTTAAATCGATATTTGTTCTGTTATAAAATATGTTTTAACTTTTCTAGGAACTTCCTCTTTATGCTTGTAAATATTGCGCAATCCATGATCCAAGTTGTGTTGTAATGTGTAATGTGTGCAAAAAGTGGTTCTGCAATGGAAGAGGAAATACATCTGGCTCCCACATTATCAATCATCTTGTGAGAGCCAAACATAAGGTTAGTTTTAATTTCTAACTATTGGTTATCTTATATTAGGTGTTCATAATTTATTACTCAAGTCATTTTGGTTCTTATTTGAAATTACATTGATGTTTACATATTTCTTATATTACCTGTAGCTGTTACATTGCAGCGTGTGTTATACAACCATAAAATATAAAAGCAGAAGAGAAAAGATTTTATTGGTGTGGGGGGGCGGGCGAGGAGAGGCAGGAGGTCCTGGTTTTGCTGGTCCAAATTGGCTTTATAGAGAATAAAGGGGATCTTATCTGTTACTTGTCGACCACACATTATTAAGGAAATGTTGCTCTGAAATTCTCTTATTAATCTGTTAAGTCTACAAAATAAAAATTAAATTTTTCATGTTCACACAAGCCAATGTAACAATACTGAAATAGCAAGCTAGCAATAAGAAAACCTGGTTAGTTTGCTGCCTGGTTAATCTTGTTTTCATATTTGTTTTGAATTACAAGATTGCAAGGAAGTGTATATTCATGGCCATGAGAATACATATAGTTATGACAAAATTTGTACTTGATGAGGCTCTAAATTGCCTTTCTGAAAAAAAATTAATTTTCATCAATTAGTAATAAGAATACAGTTTTGTGAGCAGGAATTGGAAATCAGCCATAATACCATGGCTGACTGATTAATAGTTACACGCGTGAAGTATGAGTTAATGAAATGACCTGATATATTAAATACAAATAAGCAGTCCTGGAAAAATGTAGAAATTGGTGAAAGCCTATTTTCACAGCATAAGAACAAATGTCGGCTGTGTATTATCACAACGGTGGTGATTGGAGATGTCCGTCATAAATATCATTTTGTAGGCCCCCAATGCTACATGCATACTCACACAATAAAGAGTACGTGGCAGCTCAAACCAGTGAGTGTAACAAAGCATAATGCGGTACGCATTTGTCTATGATTGAGTTACTTGTGCAAGTTTACTGGCATTAACAGCATGAAGGAGACAAAAAAGATTTTGAAAGATGTATCCTACTGACCAACTGAGTTAAAGGTAACAAAAAAAAAAATCTTTATTTAAAATTAATTACTTGTAGGTTAATTAATATGCTGGTGACAGATAATGGAAAAGATCTGAATAAAGTTTTATTTTGTTTTCCCTGTGAAGAGAAGCAAGATGGAATAACATTTTAAATAGTGTTTTATTTTTAAGTTTTCTTTCTGCTTTAACATGCTTTAATCTTAAAAAAGAATTGATCAGAAAATGTTTTTCTTCCTTTTTTTCTTGCTCAGTTTTTTTTGGAAAACTTATAAGAAATCCTTTTAAAAAACCTGATTATCAGTGATTGGTTCTAATTTGGAAATTCATATACAAGTGGTATGAATTTTTTGTTACTGATAAACTCACAGAGGCAAAAATAACCAGATTTGATGTATACGTTAGCAGAGAAATTAGATTTACTCTTTGTATTGTAACATCCAGACTAAGCATGTAGAAACCATTAAAAGAAAAAGAAATGTCTTTTGCAATACAACTTTGATGTCAGCTCAAATGTTATTCAGAATATTGGGAAGGTGAAACAGTCACATTACTTTAAATGAAATAGTAAAAAATTAAATTATTTTCATTATTAGACTCCTGATAGGGTGGACTCTGTTAACTTCAATCAATTTTTATTCTTTAAAAAAATGTTTTAATTTTTCCAGGAACTTTCCTTTCTGGTTAAAAAATTAATAATTATGAATTGGTAATATTTCATTTATAGTAATTTGATTGTGTTTTACTTTCCCAATATTCTGAATAACATTTAGGCCGACATCACAGTAGTATTGCAGAAGACATTTTTTTTAGTGATTTCTACATGCTGTCTGGAAGTTATAAATATAAAGATTAAATCTTAAATCTAATTTCTGTGTGAGAGTATATATCAAATCTAGTTATTTTTACCTCTGTGAGTTTTATCAGTAACAAAAAATTCTTACTATTTGTATGTGAATTTCCAAAAGTAATGAATATTTTGCACAGAATCTTCACTTAATCATATCTCACTTAAGTCTGACTGGTGGATGGGTTTAAAAGTCTGTGACTAACAATTGGATGTATTTTACCATATTTGATAGGAATTTACAAAATTTTTCCATATTCTACATTTTTCTAAATGTAGATTTTGGCCTTAATTGTAGCTTACTGATAAATGATACACCTAAAGGAAGACCTCAGATGTATAATTCTTGATACTGGAACAGTTTGTGGAAAACAAAGTATTGCAGAACATATCAAGAATAAAATCTTTCCATTCTGTTCTATTGGTGTGTAATATGAATTATTGAAGGTGAACAATAATACTCATTCTTTACATTAGTAATATCGTTGTACATTAGACACACTGTTCTATATGATGCTGTATTATCATTAATTTTTTTATTATTTATATTTAATAACTGATTTGTTTCCAGATATTTATCAATATTGAAGTGACTGATGTCATGTTTTTGGTTTAAATTTATAATACATAGTACCTTCTCTCAGTTTTGATCTTAGTTGTTTTGAGTTTTTTTTTATTTTAGTATAAATCAAGTGGATTAAACTCTTCATATTCAGTTGACATTTCTTACACAGATTTTTCTCAGAATTAAATTTTCTACAAATTTGACAGTTTTGTTTACTGGCATTTGTCTATTTTGTACATCAAACCTAAAAAATTTGGTTTGATACATCAATTCATTTTTACAATCTTCTCAAAAACTATTAGAGACATATTCTGGGATTTGTTCCATTCATTTTTTCAGATCAAAAACCATATGAAGCCCTCAAATTTACTCATTTAAGTTCCAAGAATTTTAGTATGGTTTGATTTTACCCTTTGAGCAGAAATCAGGCGGGAAAATACTTTGCTAGCTTTAACTAGAAAACAAAGCCGTTTTGGTCATTAGTACTTAATTAATAGTGTTTACTGTTTATTTAGTAATAAGTACTTAAAAAGTAATATTACTAAATTATTTCTGTTAAATTTGTGAGACACCCAGTATAACAAATTACATTTCTTCTAGTTTCTTTAATAAAACAATATACAGTTTTACTTGTCCAAAGCAGTACATCACCTTATAATGTTTGTTTTAGAATCTGCATTTTCCTGAGTACTGACCTAGTAATTCTTTTATCTGTCAATCTAAACAGGATTTTTCTAGATTTTGTATGGTAGTATTGAACCAGAATAATTACGATAAAGTACTTTTAATTTAATTAAGAACTAGCTGATTTAATTAATTTTGTAATAATGTAAATTATGCTTAATTTACAGTAATCTTTAAAAATAATGTTTATAGTTCTTTTTCTATTTTTAATGGTATTTCTTGTTAAATAGGAAGTTACATTGCACAAGGATGGTCCTCTTGGGGAAACTGTTCTGGAATGTTACTCTTGTGGTGTGCGTAATGTTTTTGTATTAGGTTTCATACCTGCAAAAGCAGATTCTGTTGTTGTGCTGTTATGTCGTCAACCTTGTGCAGCTCAGAGCTCTCTAAAGGATATGAATTGGTATTGTTTTATTTTAAGTAATCATATTTTCTGTTTTAGTATATTTAAGTTATTGATAACATGTTTGATATTTTTCTTTTGGACCTAGAGAATTTTTAAAATGTTTATTAAAATAAATATAGATCCATAATGAATAAAATTTAAAGTAGATAATTAGATATAACTGAATTCATTGAAGAAATGGAACAGCTTATTAAGTAGAATGTTATTAGAGAAGATAAAAAGTGAAATACTTGAATATAAATTTATTTTATATTTATTTTTATTAAATCGAAAGGTAGGAGACTTGAGTTAATAGTTTCTCTTTACATTTTTTAGAAGTGTTGTAATCTAATTTTGTAGTTAAGAATTGAATTATAATGAATTCTTATATTTTAACTTGAATCTGCAATATTTCTAAAGCATTTACATAAGAAGAGACTTCAATAATAAATCTGGACAGGTCCAAAGATTCTCCCTTTAAAGAATTTCATTTTAAAATTTGTTTTTTTAAAACGATTATGCTATAATCATCATTTGTAATGGGCAAATTCTGACGCAACTACAAACGCATCAGCCTTTAAAGAAGAATGTAGCTGTTGCAATTTTTTAGGTTAGTCAAATCATTTCTTATTTAAGGGCAGTGTATAAGATTGGCAACATTACTATAGCATTTTCAATGATCTGCTTGATAGTAGAAATTATTTTTTATTAATAAAATATTATGTATGTTCATACAATATGTTATTATTGTTTGAATTGGTCTAGCATTCATTTGTATTACAATGACCCTAATGTGCAATTACTATTTATTTATTTTGTAATAACATGATTAATATTTATTATTGTACAATTATATGTTTTTTTGTAAGATTGTAATTTATGTACTGTTAACATATCAATGTAATATTATTTATTTTCATGTACAATTTTGAGATTACAGATCAAAAACTGTTAACTGTTAACTTGACAAGATCTGTATGAGCTTTGTAAATTCCCTTGCCCTTTTAATGTAGCTAATTATTTTTATTTTTTGATAACTGATTGTTATTAATTAAACCTAACCAGAACAATGAACACAGAAATTACATTTTTACAATTTTAGATTTTGTCTATTGTTTAGTTAAAAGCCTGTGACAATTTCTCACTCTTTAAAGCCTCCTTTACTTTAACAGATTTCTGTTCAAATCAAATGGGACATGTTCAGTACAATCTTGTAACTTTTGTTCATGAATTAAAAACACTTTTAATTTATATTGGTTTTGCTTTTTATTTTTTTTTAGAGTACTTACTAATGACAAATTCTTGTGAAAGAATGTAAAGTGTAAATAAACTGCATGGATGCATTTTAAAATTTCACTATTCTATTGTAAAAGATTTTTGAAGACCATGACTCGTATTAAACTGTGTTAGATTTTGTAACATACAGTTGAATCTCAAACAAATAAAACTATAATAAAATATTATTAACTAAATGAGCCAAAAAATGTATAGATCAGTTATTTTTATTTGATAAAAAGATGGACAAAGTAAATCAAAATATTTGTGTAAATACTGTTTCTAGACTTAGAAAATGTGACTGTGATTTCACTTTATTATAAAAAAATTGAAAATAACTTTTAAGAAAAACATAAAATTCCTTTATTACTCTTCTTTATCTGTAATATTTTCACTCTAGTAAAGGGTATATTTGTTTATTTTTTGCATTAGGGATCAAGAACAGTGGAAGCCGTTGATAGCTGATCGTTGTTTCCTTTCTTGGCTTGTCAAGATTCCAGCTGAACAGGACCAGTTGAGAGCACGGCAAGTAACATCCACACAGATTGCTAAACTTGAAGAACTGTGGCGTGATAATGCAGACGCCACGTTTTCAGATTTGGAAAAACCTGGCATAGATGAAGAACCACAGCAAGTGCTGCTAAGGTATAACATAATAAAGCTATAACTTTAATAATAATTTTATTATAAATTTAAACTATATACTTTTGTGTCTCGACAAGATCTGTTAATAAATGGAATGGGCTCTCAGTCCGGGCACCTCACCCTAAAAGGTTTAAGCTTAATGTGTATCTAATATTTTTAACAAAGAGTTAATTCCAAAAATTAACAATTACGGTGACATGCTCCACAACAGTTTTCTGAAACTGGGATTTCTTGTAGGTATTCAGATTCAGTTGTAGAACTTGGTGGTTCCTTAAAACTTTTTCAATGACTGAAAATGTAATAAACTGGCTCTCTTATTACGTTACAGAGAGACAGTGAGAGTGTGAGGGAGGGAGCGCGTGCGCGCACATCGTGTGTGTTGTATCTCAGGATAAAATCTTTTTATATTATGTATTTTAAATTGTGTGATTAAGTCTATTGAGTGGTTACTCTGCTTGCCACTTGTTTATTCTACAGAAATTAAAAAAAAAAAAAAAAATTGAAAATGTGTGTTACACACTAAATAATTTATTCTCTTTTCAAATATGAATAGTGCACAACTTGTAGGTTTCAAAAACTGAAATTTTTTACACCTGACATTTAAAAGAAATGTTTGAAAAGTATAAGTGGTAGTAAAAATAAATTGAAATTATTGTAATTATCCATAAAAACTTTTGCTGCCTAGAGTTTTTTTTTTTACTAAGTTAAAGTTTTTTACTTGGTAAAACAACATAATATGCTCATTTTCAGCAATGTATTTATTTGATGAATAAATTTTTTTTTGTAATTCCTTTTGTTATTTTTTATTTCTGATTCATTGATATTTTATAAATACGGAAATATGAAATGATTTCTGTTACCTAAAATTAATACAATTTTGGCTAGAAAGGTTCTCAATGGATGAAGTAAAAAGAAGTCCATACACCCTTATCTTTACATAAAAGTGGGTACTGTGAATGTTATCAAATGATCAAGAGACTGGCAGTAGCCACATAATTAAATAATCTTCTTGACAATAGAAATCATAAAAGATTTCCATAGGAAAACCGTGTCAAATCAATAAAATGAGAAGCTATTTTGTAGAAAAGTATGACCTTGATTTAAAACAAATGCAGAAGTAAATCTGTATGAATATATCAGTGTCTTGTATTTCAGACATACCAGATTTAATTTTAAAATTATATATAAAGTTGTAACACGTGTAGATATACAGTTGTAATAATGCTCACTTGTTGCATTGTTAATTTCATTATGAGATTTTGTATTTAAAAAAAGTGGGATAACTATCCTATTAGAAAACAAAGCAAAAATTCTGATTGAAAAACTAGGTTTCTTCACAAAATTAAGAAATAAATAGTAGAAATACTGTGAACCTAATAGAGAAATGAATTGAAATGTAATAAAATTTGAAGCTTTTGTATTGTGAAGGAAAAGAATTTTCTAATTATCACTAATCTCTGTAAGGAAAGAACAAGGAATTCTCACAACATGAATACTATTGATTACATTACACATATATCTAAAAAATTTAACTGTATTTTTTGGCGTTCACTTTTTTAAAAATATAAATCTTTAGATATTATATTAAAATAATATTATGTATAATATAAATTAAAATAATATACTGAAGTAATAAAATGTAATGTTTTTCAGTCAACTGATCTGAGAATGTAAAATAAGCTTTTTTTTTAGTTGATGGTAATCAACAGAATAGAATGAATATCAGTAGTGTTCAAACAATTTTTTGTTAAGTGTAATGTCTTTTGAAGCACAGACAGTGTCTTTTATGTTGAGGTAAATTTTTAGCAAATTATTTTTTGAGATTCATTTGAGCTGAATTTAGCGTTAGCAGATAATCTTAATTTACGTATGGTTTTATTTAAATTTATTATGTTCTTTATAGATATGAAGATGGATATCAGTATCAGAATATATTTGGGCCTCTTGTAAAACTTGAAGCAGACTACGATAAACGCCTTAAAGAATCACAGACGCAGGAGAATGTTGATGTTCGTTGGGATGTTGGGTTAAACAAAAAAACCATTGCTTATTTCAATCTTGCAAAATCTGATGGAGGCAAGTTAAGAGAATAAATTCTAATTTTTGTAGATTATAATAATCATTCACACAACTTTGCTGTAAACTTTAAAGTTTTTTTTTTAATATTAAGGTTTGTAGAAATGTGTGTAAATTCTAATAAAATCAGGTTTTTTTTAGATTTATTAGGCTACAAGTGAATATAAAATTGAAATTTTTTTGGCCACTGATTCTAATGATACAAACTTGCAGTATGTAGGCAAAATATAGCAATTTTCATGAAAGATTTTTAATACATTCATTATTCATTTAAAACTGAAAAGTTTAATTTTATTTTAATTGCATGTGCTGTCTTTATTAAATCTATATCCAGTATGTTTGATCATTCTAGAATCGTAATGAAAACAGATTTTGTGAAAGTGTGGTTGCTTTTAATGAATATGGTATCTTTAAAATTTTTTGCTTTAATTAATGATAAATAGGCAAAAAATCAAAATTATGATTTTTTTTTCATTTCGTATTTGATGTTTCACACTAATAAAAATGTAAAGGTATGTTTTGTTTCACACTAATAAAATGTAAAAGGTATGTTTTTTAAATAAGTACCACTGATATATGTCCACTGCAGTGCAACTGTTGCAGTTTTGTGCTTGTGCACTAACTACATCTAATGGCCTTCTACAGATGCCATTATGTGGTTGATAGTCTTTGTTTACAGTTTCCTGTGCCTGTTTAAAATGCCTATGACTACAGACAGTGCCACCAATTGTGAAATTTATGCTGTAATTTGTTTGTAAATGCAAGAGGTAAGAAATGAGCTGAAATTTATTGACAGATTAGTGAATTGTACAGGGATAATGCTCTATATCTGATGGAATAGTGAGAAAATGGGTTAGGGGATTTAAAGAGGGTCATACAACGTACACAATATGGTACGGAATGGGTGACAGTTTGTGTTATCATCAATGATTTGGTGGAGAAAGTTAATGGAAAAGTCTGAGAATAGATTGTTTATGATTTCATCACTTATTTAATGAATTTTTCTTTTTTTTTCACAAAGTGTTCTCAACGAGATTGTTTCTGTACACTTAATTTGTCAGAAGTTGTGCTCATGTTAAGTACTAAAAATGTTGACTTTAGTTGCACAAAAACAAACATTTAGTCAGTGCTTTGAATTATCTCATGAGATATAACAATGAAGGCGTACATGGTTATCTCACATACACCAGAATCAAAATAATAGTTCATGGAATGGAGACACACAATGTCTCCAAAGAAAGTGAAGTTCAAGAAAAAAATGTCAGCCTGGAAAATCATCTGCAACTGTGTTTTGGGATAGACATAGACAGGGGGTGTTTTGAGTAGTTTGTTGGTTTTTTCCCTTGGGGAGGGAACTATAAATGTCAAGACATGATTGCATCACGCACTCCAAAACAGAAGGAGTGGCATGTTCAGTGTGGGAATCATGCTGCTTCGTGATAGTGCTTGGTCACATGCGGCTTATCGTATCCAAGATCTCATTGCATCATTTGGCTGGTAACTAATTAATTGCATACTGGCACCTAGTGACTACCACTTGTCTTGCATTTAAAGTATTAGCACCTTGGTAGCCAGTGCCCTATGATAATAACGTTCAAACAGCTTTTCAGTAATGAAAAGACAGCAGATTTCTTTGAAGATGGAATGCAGAAGCTGATTACATATGTAGCAAGTGCCTTTTAATGTAGGTGGAAATTATATAGAATTGTAGATTAATATCAAACTTTCAGGTGAATATAAATTTGAAAAAAAAAAGTTTATTTTTTATATCAAAACTACTTCAAAAACATGGCTTGTGTGTGTTATGTACTGATTTTATTTTGTCCTCTATTAATGAATTTGTAGCATGTGGGGGGGGGGGTTATTGTCTATTTAAAAACTTTATTTAAAAAGAATTAAAATGTCTGATTTTGAGAGATGTATAATAGAGGAGAAAACATGATCTCTGCTGGCTGTAAGAAAGGAAATACAAATTTACAAGTTAAATGCAGATTTAACTAATAAGAGGATCACAATCACTCTGTTGTTTCATCCATGTCATTAAGTGATTTATGATGTTGAGAACTTACTTTGGGTGCAGTAATTGTAACAACCTCTGATAGGCATTCACTTTTTTTGTCCGACATCATTCCCAGGTGCAGTAGTAACAGACTGTACAGTTCATAATCGGTTATGTAATACACTACGGGAGTATTGTTGTCCTCTTCTTCACACATTATTCTAGATCAGTAACTGATAATTTTTGGCCAGTACGTGCAGAATATTCTTCAGTATTGTTGGTGAAAATATGAATATCCTCAATTTTGTGGTCATTTGTACATTTTGAACAGCAATTTACCATTGTCATACTGCTATGTTGTTCCATGCAATTCCAGCACTGTACATAAATTTTTTAATGAAGGGTTTTCAATAAATCTTCGTCATTTACTGCTGCTGATATTAATTCCAGCCTAAATGGCTGGATTAATGATGTATTTTTAAGTAAAACTAGCTGTAATTTTATTATCTTTGATTTTAATAAGTTGATGGTGAATGGGCCAGACAATTATCAAGAAGTAGTAAAGCTTTCTCTTCCATCTTCTGTAGGCACAAATAACTCTTGACAGATGGCACAAATTCCTTGTTAAACCACATTAAAAAAATATTTGTTGTCATCCAAGAATTTTTACTGTTCAAATGGAAACTCATGCTCATTTTGAACTGGGAACTCATTGTTTTTGTAAATTGTTGGTAATTATTTCATGTTTACATATTTGAAACAATGTGGACCATATTTACCAATACATAGCAGTTTTAATTTATCATTTCCAGATTTATTAGCACACAATTGAAAAGTAATCCTTTCTTTATTAATTTTCATACCTACTTATTTGAAGCACACTTTACATCTAATGATTTTTTTGGTAGCAATTTATAATAAAAACCAGTTTCATCACAGTTTGTAAATGTGTCCATCACTGTAATTATTTTCAGCTATAATCCTGTTTAGGATTTTAGAAAATCCCATTGCTGCCGGGGCATCTGCTGAATGAGATTTTCTTATAATGTTTATTTGGCCTATGCTGTGATGAATTTTCCATTGTGATAACCATACACTAGATGCATTAAAGTTATCACTGCTGTTGATTTGTGATTGAAAGGTTAGGGCTTGAGCTTGTATAACTGGACCCAACAAAGGTGCGCGTTCACTATGTTTTCTAAAAACTAGAGGTACAAACATTCATCGATTGTGTTAATGTCGCAAAAATGAACTTTTAGTTAGATTTCATAAGAAATCTACCTCCTTTAATTGGTACCATGATTCGGCTTCCGGAAAATTTTTATGTATCTTTGCGTTTCACATCCCCCATACCCAAAACCATTGTCAGCTCAAAAGTTGATATTACCACATATATGCCTAATTTAATATCAGCGGTCGCAGTTCAGATGTCAGAAACACAGGATACGTACGTGCTGGTACAAGTGTCACTACTACTGTGCAGAGACCATGCGGTTCTCCCACCACAGCAGCCCTGTGGCTTCACCACTCTCAGGCTCCAATAAAAGCATGCATGAGTGAATTTTTAATTCGTCAACCACCACCTGGAGAAGACCAAGTAGAAGAAGAAGTTTCCTGGTAGCAGGCCTGGCCAGCCCGCCAAGGGATCTGCTGGATGTGGATGCTACTTTCCTGTTTCAGCTAGCCGGGCTTGAGTCACTCTGGTTGGTGGACTCAGCAGCAGGAGCTGGCCCAGCGTGGGATCGCTGGGGGAGAACCGCCTCAGCCATGCCGGTGAAAGACTGACACTGACCCGACACTGGGGCTGTGGGGGCCACCACCACACCACACTGTAGTGGGGACCCAGCTCGTGCTGGGGGGGGGGGGGAAGCTCGGTCTGATTTCAGTGGATGAGCTGCAACTCCCTGATTTCAATAGGGACCAGCTTCTAAACCAGCTCTTCTCAGAGCTGATGTAAAAAACATCCCTTTTCAGGGCTACCGTAAGGTTATAAATTATGAGCTGTTGAAGCCATTCGACAACAACAACAGCTTTTCTCGGGGCTACTACAAGGTTATTAAGTGCCGCATGCCATCGAAAGCCATTCGGCAAAAAAATATATATATATTTCACTTTCTTGTTTACAGGATAACTGCTGTAATTTTGCGCCAATCACTTTCAAATTGTTCCCTAAAAACAACTAGACCCAAAATCTTGGTCAAGTACATTAACGGTCAAAATTGGACCATGGGGGTGGAAATGGGGTGACTTTTTTAAAAAAAAACAAAATATCACTATAACTTTATTATTAATTAAAATATCAAATTTCTTTAAAATTCCTACTGTTCTTTGGATAAGGGCCCAAAACTTATAAGTAAAGTTTTTTGATATCACCAACCATTGACCTAGAGGATGGAAAAATGGGTTTTGAAGACAAAAAAAAATATACTTTTCTTAATAGGAACAGTATCGAGAATCTGTTTAAAGTGGTTGCGTTAGTCCTCTAAATATTTCCTAAAACTTTTATTTGAAACAATTTTTGATATGACCACCAACCATTATGGCAGGAGATGACCAAAACAAAAAAAAATTATAAATTTCTCAAGTAAAATATCGAATGTTTAAAGTTCCTACTGTTATTTGATAAGGGCTTAAAACTTATCAAAATAAAGTTTTTTGATACCACCAACCTCTTTTAATTTCTGTGTACCCGTGTGTGCCATGTAAACATGCAATAAATACCTTCTCGTTTTTCTTAAATAATTTGTACATTTCTGATAACTGGTATCAAACTCTGTTATTATTGACCAATTTACAAGAAGCAGCTGCTGCAATCTGAAATGGATATTTAAAAAAATTAAAAAACTGGTTTGGATATTTGGTAAGAAATGTGTTTATTAATGAGAACCAATCATTAATTATTGTATCAAATAAGAAATGATATTTGAAAATATGTTTTGCAATATGAGCAATCTTCATTATTGTTGCTGTACTTTTTCTTCTCTGCAGTAGTTAAAGTAGCTGTTGAAAAATTTTTACTAACTTTTTTTTATAGCTTTTAGTTGGTTGTAATAAGAATTGTGTGTGTGTGTGCGCGTGCGAGCGTGCGAACATATAAAATCATTAAATACATTGATGCTTAATTATATCATGTAAATTAGTATTGTTGATTTTGTTAGTCTATCTTACTTATTTTTTTTGTTGGTCTATCTTACTTATCTTACTTATTAGTCTTCTTACTCTATTTGTAAGAAGCCATCTCTTCTAGTCATTGCTATCTTTTTTCTGTGATGCTGAAGTTTTCCTACTGACAGTTTACCTAGCAAATATTCCCAATAATTTGCTTGGGATTGTTGAATTTGTTATTTGAATTGTGTTATGTTGCAGACATGAAATTGATGCATGGTGATGAACTTCGTTTGCGTTACCTGGGAGAGATGCATAAACCTTGGTCTGGAGTTGGTCATGTTATTAAAATTCCTGATAACTTTGGAGAAGAAGTTGGTATTGAACTGAAAAGCTCAAGTGGCGCTCCTACTTCATGTACTTCACACTTTGTTGTTGATTTTATATGGAAGTCAACTTCTTTTGATAGGTGAGTTTCTTCCTTTCATTTATAATTGCTTAAAGGATTTAGATAGATTGAGAATGGAATTTATTTCCCATTAAGCTATTGATCTTAGAACTGAGATATAGTTTTTCTTTAATTCATTATTTTCAAGAAGAATATGTACTCAACAGTATGTATTTTGCTTCATGAAATAAAATTAAGAATATCTCAAAAACTAGTTATGAGATGTTAAAAAAAAAAGTTTTGTTTTCCTAAGGTAACAAATCTTACCCATCAATGTTATACATTTTTAGAATATTTTATTTTACATTATCACTGTAGTCAGGTTAGATTTATTTCAGATGTAAATGTTTATTTGTTCATGCTGGATAAAATTATAGTTATATAAATTTACTTTTTCATTGAAAAATTAATATCTGTTGGATACTCAGAAAGATTGGAAATTCAATTACATCTCCCATCTTTGTTCTCTTTCTAGTGTTGAAAATGTTTGTATTGTGTGTTTTTTCTTGTGAGTGTTAATAAAGTGTTATTGTTTTTGATTTTCTTGTCTAATTTTATCTTATCTTTGATGTTAAGGTCAATTTACTTCAGATTCTCTCTTATTTCTATGATCCATTTGCTGCATCCTGTCATGGTGTTTATTGAGTTGAGATAAACACTAGCCGTTTCAGAAGTCTTGACTCTAGCATCTTCATGATATGTCCAAAGAATCCTAGTCTCCTCTTGCGCATGGTATCAGTGATGGGTTCTAACACTTTAAATACGACTTTGTTAGGCACAATCCACCACTGCCCGCCTTTCTGGTACTTTTAATTGATGCAGGTTCTTCCAATTCTTCTTTGATTTTCTGGAGTCTGTCTTTGATTGTTCGTTCAGGGGGGGAAAGAGTGTTTCTGCTGCGTAAGTGGCTTCTGGCTTTAACTGTATTGAAGTGTCTTATTTTTGCATTAACTGATAGGCAGTTTATATTGTCAGTGTACCTACCAGGTTAATGTTTGGCTTTAGCTAGTTATCCTTATTTGGATCAAGGGTTTTTGTTTAGCTTGTTTGTTATTATTTTTCAGAGGTATTTAAATTGGTTAATATTTTGATTTTATTATTGTTTATGTTTACTTCTTTTAATCGTTTGTTTTGGGGGCATAATTTTTGTCTTTATAATGATATTTTGAAGCCAGTTTTATTTGCAATGTTTTGAAGTTCTAATATCTGTTTTAGCTTCATCGATGTTGTCTCCTAGCAGTGCCAAGTCGTCTGTGGAACAAGTATAGTTATGATTTTTCAGCTTTTTTTTACTTTTGGGAGCTATTTTTTGAGCCATTCCCTTATTACCTTTTCTAGTGAGCAGTTGAATAACAGTGGTGAGAGCCCATCACCTTGGCGCAGTCCTGTTTTGATCTCAAATGGTACTAAGAGCTCGCCTCTGTATTTTATCTTTAACTTAGTGTTTGTGAGGGTCAGTTTTATCATGTTTGTTAATTTTGTATGTAGTCTAAGGTATCTTAGAATTTTTAGTAGGGATTCTTTGTGGGTGCAGTCATAAGCTTTCTTGAAGTCTACAAATGTTTCACCATGTCTTTTCTTGTTGTCCAGACCAGATCATGTCTCAACCTAATAATGGATTACAACCATTATTCTCCGTGGTATTCTCTTAGTTCTTTCTCAAGTTGTAAACCAATTTTGTTGAGGATGATTCTTCGAAGAATTTTGTATATTGTGTCTAGGAGTGAGATTCCCCTATAATTGTTAGGATCTGCTTTGTGCCCTTTTGTGTAGCAGGTGGATAAGGGCTGTTTTCCTGTGTTCTAGTAGTCATCTTTAATCCAGATGTTGTCAAGCTGTTGAAGGGCAATTTTTGCTTCTCCTGTTGCTTTGTAATTCTTCATATTCTTCATCTCACCTGGTGCTTGGTTTACTTCTTTTATTGTGGGAGGCTTGACATTATCTGGTGGTGTTGGTGTTGAGTTTAGGAGTTCTGTTGGTTCTTCACAATTTAGGAGTTTGTTGAAATATTTAGCTAGGATTTCTGCGTTGTCTTTTAGGGTCAGTCCATTGAAGTGACCCAAGGGTGGTTGCCTGACCTATTAAAAAAAATTGAAACTTACCCATTTGTTTCCTACATGTCTCAGGACCATAAACTATTTTTAAAATTTTTTATTTAAGCAGATTACCTGTGGCAGTCATTTTTGTTATTGAGTGCACACCTATTTTTGTGATTGTAAGGGTTTATGTAAAAAATCAACTAAAAAACTACTACTGGTCCTGGAAGGATGAAACAAAAGTAATTTATTCATATTTTCTCAAGGTAAAAGATGGAGCCAGTGGTTTATTTATCTATCTTCTTTCTATGAGACAATTACCAATAAAGTTGAACATGAAAAACAATAAATCTTAGTTTTGGTAAATTTTCAAGAGGTGGGGAGGGATGGCTGGCATACACAGATTGAATTGCTTTTATTTGTAGGAGGTATATGTTAGTAGTTTTATCATAAATATTAATGGTGATATACTTACCCCTAAATGTTTACGAATTTTTGGAAACTAATTTAAAAAAATTCAAATTTTGGCTTCAAGACTGATGGGGATGGTGATAAAAATCTCAAATTTGCACAACTTTGATTGTTTTTGTAGATGTTATGACAAATAAAAAAGTTTCTTCTTGTATGTTGTACTAATAAAAAAAGTTATAACCTCTCAAAAATCATGAAAAACCTGTTAAAAGGGAACTATTTTGATTCAATAATAAGTGCTCCAAAGGGGTTTCTTGTCTTCTTGGCACTTTAATATTTTTATACTTATTACTATAGTTGAAATAAACTTTTTGAACTATTCAATTGGAGTGTTCATGTTAAAACAGGCACTTGAAGTCATTTCCAGTCGTCAGGAAAATCCATATTGCAACATACTCATTTATGCATGTTGCATCATTTAGCTTTGCAGTTATACAGACTGGTCAGGCTGACATTAGTCAGTGACCTGTTCAGATCTTTACAGAATCTCAAATTTCATCCTGTTTAGAAGTGTTTATTAAATAAATAAGTTTTACTTAATATTATATTTGCAATTTTTAAAACTGTTAAATTTTTACAATATTTTCAAGTAATTTCACATAAAACAATGAAGAACAATGTTCTATTAGGAATTTATGTGAATAAAAAGTTTCTGGTACACTGCCAAAAGAACTCATTAAAATTTTGTGAATTTAGTTATGAAAACCAACAACTTATTTTTTTAAGTGTTAATTCAGATGTCACTGATGTTTGTAAATATCATGAAAAAGGGTTTTTGTCAAAATTCAGTATATTTTCTCAGCAGAACAAAGAACTATATAAATGCGAAGGTCAAGAGCAATACATTGCCCCACATCACAATATTCAACAACTGGATGCTGCTTGTAGCATTTTGGGTATATTGCCTTCATCAAAATTGAAAAAATTAAGCACAGTTCAAAGGCCATCAGCATTAAAATTAAAAATAAATAAGGTATCTGAAAAATTAAAAACGAATCTTTAATTGTGTTTTGACTCAAAAGTTTCTGAAAATGAAAATCTAGCTCAATCTTCACGTGAATATTTTATTTTAAAACTAAAAGAAAACTGTGTTCTTGGTTCTAAAGAAGATACGGTTAAAATTATCAGTTTACTTCCCCAATCTTGGACCAGATGTAAAGTTATATCAAAGTTCAGTTTGTCTGTGCGTTTGGTTAGACTTACTATAGTATTAGTTAATGAGCAAGGCATTAGTAATAGGAATTAGTAACAACATAATTAAAAAGGTTGTGTTATTTTGTGATAATAGTAGCAGGCTGTGTCCTGGTAAAAAGGACAATACAAACACGTGTTAGCATGTGTGTTGATGGTGTCAAATTACATAAGCAAAAACCACCTTGTTCTGATAAACTTAAATAGATTGTATGTCTCCTTTAAAAGTGAAAATCCTGAGGAAAAAATTGGAAGACCAAAGTTGTGTGAATTCCGTCCAAAATGTTGTATCATGGCTGAGCATCTGGGACTCATACAGTTTGTGTCTGCCTGTGCCACCAGAACATCAAACTCAAGATTTGATTCCAAACTTAATGTTGATTGTAAGGACTTCGTAGATATCTTTGTTTATGACAATGATAACTACAGCGTATGATAATGAATGTGTTAACCAAATGTCCAGGTAAGCAGGCAGTGTTTGACATGCTCAACTTTTCCTAGGAGTATGGTTTTGCCAGATACAATAATGTATCACAGGGTAACAGCTGATAGGGCAGAGATGATTAACTATTCTTCAGACCAAAGATGAGTATTTTGAAAATTATTAACATATACCTACATATAAAAAAATAATTCAAACTTTGTATGCCATACCTGCCTCTTGAAAAAAATTACCAAAAGTGAAATCTCACAGTTTTCATGTTCAACTTCATTGGTAATTTTCTCATAGAAAGAAGAGAGATAGGTAAATAAATCACTGGAGGACCAATCTTCAACCTTTAGAAAATATGAGTGTTTAATTTACAAAATTGCTTTATGTTTCATCCTTACAGGACCGATGGTTTTTGATTATGATATTTCTGTAAATCCTTACAATCACAAAAATAGGTGTGCACACCATGACAAAAATAGCTGCCGGAGGTAAACTGCTTAATTAAAAAAAAAATGGTTTCAAGGTCCTGAAAGATGTAGGAAACAAGTGAGTAAGTTGCAGTATTTTGCACTGGTCAAGCAACCAACTTTGATTTTTGGGGCACTTCAAGGGGGTTGACCCTATTATTTTGGGCTAGTTTACAGTTTTTGTTCTTTATAAGTGGGGTTGTTGGGGGTTCGTATTTTTGGAGCTCATTTTTGAAAGGTTTTATAGTTCTTTCAACTGTTTTATTGAATTTTCCTTCTGTTGACTTCAGTGTGTCATTATGGTGTAATTGTTTTATTCTCTTTAGGGTTTGGATGTTTTCTTTTCCTTGTTTTACTAAATTTTGGAAGGATGTTATTGATTTTTTGGATTGGTGAAATAGCCATGCTTGATATTTTTTCTCCACTGTTTCGTCACATTCGCTGTTCCGCCATTGGTGTTTTTTGAATTTTATTGGGGCTAATTTTTCTGCAATTTGTTTAAGGTTGTTGAACTAGATCTCTGAATTTATCAGTGATTGTTATTTTTTCGGTTGTTTTTTGGTAATTTTCATTCTCGATTAGTTGGGTAGGGTGGTCCATTTTTCTTGTAGTTTTAGGGGCTTGATTTTGTGTTGCTTTCTTTGTGTAGTAAATCTAATTGTAATTTTGACTACTGAGTGATCTGAGCCTGTGTCTACTCCTTGGAAGACTGCATTGTTGATCTCCCCGTGGTGGTATTTGTCCATGAAAACATGGTCTAGTTGCCATTCTCCTTTAGTGCAGGTGCGGTGTTTCCAGGTTATGAGTTTTTGAGCTTTCCTCTTGAAATATGTGAATTTCGAGAATAGGTTGTGGTTTCTGCAGCGGTTGATTAGTCTCTGTCCATGGTATCTTCTGATGTCACGATATCTTCTTTCTTTGCCTATTCTGATTGTTTAATGTGGCTTTTGGAGATGTTATTTATAGTCAGGTCGAATAGATCCCAGAACTTCTGTTTCTTTAAGGTCTTTTTAGAGTTATTTTTTTTTTTTAGTGGGTGCATGTGTGTTTATTATTGTGCAGATTTAATTAGATGCTTTTAGGGTGAGTGTTGAGATTCTTGGGGATTGTGTCTTGAATTCTCATGGAATTTATTATTTTGAGTCTGATTAAAATGCCTGTTTCAAACTGTTGGATGTTTTTCATCACTCTTCCCAGGTATACCTTTGTAGACCCTACATCCTTGAGATCCCGTGGAGTGTCCTAGTCATTTTTTCTTAATTCCTGCAGACCTATGATAAGAGTATTGTTTTGGTCCGTAAGACCAATTATTATTTTTAGTTTACCAGTCTGCTTGAGTGATTTTTTTATTGTGTGTGGAAATGTAAGTGATTTGGTTTGATTTTGGACTTTGCATTTTTCTTGTTCATGTCTGTAGTGTTGGAGCATTCCAACAGTGGCAGGTCACTGTATCCGAATGCTGCTTTCTCTGAACTCTGGTGTTGCTTGGTTCAGCTAGTGAAGTATTCTTAAAAGACCTTTCATGATTGACTGTCAAGGGGTCACCTTTGGTGGGACTAGGTCTCGAGTTACAACTCATGTTGATCTAGTGACGTGTAATTTGGTGATAAATGAAGCTGTGAAGTTTGTTTAGATTCCGTTCACTGGATTAATTTCTCCTATTTGTTTCTGATATATCCAGGCGCACTTTATGGAGGCTTAATCAGACTTTTGTTAAAGTTGTTCGTGGGAAAAGTTACAAAGTTTGGTCCTAAACATCACGTCCTGTTTATCAAATATTAGCAGTGAACTCTTAAAGATGTACTGTTTTTAGGTACTGCTGCTGCCCTGAAGTACAATACAGTATTTTTTACAGTAATTTTCTTCATAGAAAATTAACTTTTAATCTTGACAAGGTGTAATTTTCAAACAAAAATCACCTATAATAACCTAGAAGAAGATTTTTCCATTATAAAAAAATTCTACTGTATAAACTTCTTTTAAGATATGATTTATTTACAGAACTCTGTAGAAATATATTATAAGATATATTATAATTAGTTATGTTTTAGTCTAGGTTAAAGCCTGCAATAGTAAGAATAGAATGATCCATCGTCGAGTATTATCACTTAAAAAGAAGATAATCAATAAATGTGAAGAAATATAAAAATGCATATGAAAATAGCTTTATTATAATTTAAGTCTTCTTTTTCTTTTTTAAATTATTTTGAATAGGTATTATTGTATTTACTGCTTTGTTTTTATAAATTTGTGTTAAGTGATAGAATGACGGAATGTAAATAATATTTACAGAATGCAGTTGGCATTACGTAAATTTGCTGTTGATGACAACTCCGTATCTGGTTATATTTATCATCGTTTGCTCGGTCATGATGTGGATGAAGTCTTGTTTAGGTGCCACTTACCAAAGCATTTTTCTGCCCCAAATTTACCAGACCTCAATAGATCGCAGGTTAGTTTTTGTTAAGTTTTTAATTTTCTAGTATTAAAAGTTTAAGATATGTGGGAGCTATATGTGTAACAAAAAGTATTTTACAGACTGTTTTACTACAATGTGTTTTTGTAAATAGTGTTTCAACTTCTTTTTATTTGGAAACTTATAGTCATGAGTTAATTGTAAGTATTGTACAAAGCTAATTAATTCTATTATAAAAATTGAGCTATTGAAAAATCACACTTCTAGAGATACTCAGATGAGTGAGTTCAAAAATATTTTTTTAGTAGATGTAATGATTACCTATTGAATATGTTACTGAGAGGATAAAGATAAATTTTGCAGGAAGAATGTATGTGAATGTTAATGTGTTTCTTTGTATATTAAAGAATTAAGTCTACAGTATAATTACAAGAATAGTTGAATAGTTTTTGATTTTAGAGAAGTAATGTTTAGACCGATGTATAGATCACACTAGTGTTTTATCAATATGTACTAAATACTGCTTGGTAGACAAGATGTTAATTACTGAAGTTATTCTTTATATTCCAATTTGAAGATATTCCATTTTTATATTAGACCTAAAATAAAATAAAATAAATCTATATAAAAACACCTAAAATAAATCTTAAGCAGTTGGGTTAATTTTAGTAATTGGTTTTGTTGTACTGATTTAGAGCAGTGCTGGAAAATTATCTTTAGAGTGTAATAACTAACATTATAATGATGAACTACGGGTTTTATTTTGAAAGGAAAGCTTTTTAACTATTTTATAAATAGAATTTCATCTAAGCGTAAGGAAATGCTATTTCTGAATATTTACAGATCTTCACAATCTCTTGTGGGTGCCAGGAATGACAGGATTATAAATCTTTTCTAGCTTTGTATTTTAAAATTACATTTATACTCATTCGTATTTCTAGTAAATAATCCATGGGAAGCAGGTTTTATTAACATTACTTAAATTATTTAACAATTGCAGAATAATCAGTATAAACATCAACTGTATCATAAGGATTTGTCATTTGATTTTTATGTGTGATTTATTTGTAAATCTTCAATATTTGTTGTTTTGGAACTGTTGTTAGCCTCATGAAACTTTTTCCAGGTGCGTTTAGATTTACTATTTTAGTTGTTAAGTTAATGAAGTATTCCTTTTTCTTTCACTGAATCAGAAATAGACTTCTTTACTGGTTCTTTAATTTCTTCTTTAAAGATTTAATTACAATATTTTTATAAATACAATAAATCTCCTCTTTAGATCTTGAAGATAAATGAATCTTGATACAGAGATTTGTTAAGATTTATTTCTTTTCAAAATTTTAAGGATAATTTTTATAAAAGCACTGAAAATAGGGGTGAAAGGTATCGCAAAAGCAGAGTAAAGCATTAGAGGCCAATAAGTTGTTGTCTCCTATTGCAGTAAAGTTTACATTAAAACAATTTATATTTTTACTTAAAGAAGTAATGATTATATCTATTGATATAATTATATTTTATATCCAATCTAATGATATTTATATTGAAACATTACATATAACAATCTTCAGTAAAATTAAAATTAAAATCTCCATTAAAAAAAATGTATACAATACTGTTCTATAAGATAATATAAAAACAAATAATATTTTAAACATTTAAAAATTTCCACTATTATTTTATTTTATTATATTATAGTTAACAATACATTTCACTTGCACCTTTACACAACTATAAAAGTATCTGTACCAGGTGTGTAAATAAGAAACCGGAATTTTTGTTTAGAAAATGCATATTTATTGTATGAAAATGATGGACAATATTTCAAATAAAATATTTATCATTTTCCTACAATATTTGCTAGCTGTACATTTTCCTATCTCTGTGACAATTTATGAATGCCATGCCAAAAAACTATTACTCTTTTGAGGCAAACCAGTCGAGCCATTTTTGTATATTTTCATAAGAAGTGAAGCGCTGCTCAGCAAGTGCATGTCCCATCGATGCAAATAAATAGTAGTTGGATAGAGCCAAGTCTAGTGAGTAAGTCGCATACGAAAGTATTTCTCAACTGAACTCCTCAATCATTTCAATGACCAGTTTTGCTGTCTGTGATGGGGCATTATCATTAATCAAAATCACTACCAAGAGCTTCGACAAGTATTTGATACAATTCTGCAGCAGTTTTCTTTAAATGATAACAAAAAATCAATGCTCTTTGCAAATCGTAGTTTGTAGGTACAAAACTTGACGCGTTCAACGCTAATTAAAACTATGCTGTTATGAAAATTTTATTGGGAGTTGAAAATCTTTGTCAGCTCAAAGAAAGAAAATTGTGCCAATGATGCGGTTTGATGGTAACTAAATTGACAGTTAGGGCCATCTATGGGCAAATTCTGGTTTCATATTTACACACCTGGTATTTTGGAATTTTTCCTACATTGACTGCCCAGATTATTATGTATCAGTAGGTATTACTTATTTTATAATTATTCTCACCCACTTCAAAGTGAGTGAATGCACTTCAGTATACTACTTTATCATGATATAAGTAACAGAAACAGAAACTGTCATCTAAGTATTTGTGTAAGCTGCACAACTTTTTTTTAAGCACTATCTAATTTGTGCAGTTTTTCATTTACTTCTTATTCAAATTTCTTAACAATTTTCTAACTGTTAACAGTTTCTTGACTCCTGCCACCAATTGAGATGATATTTTTCTTGGTGTTAATTTAAACTGCTGAGTTAGATGAACAGTCTAGATTTGATGTAATGGCACGAGACTGTTAAATCAGTGGAATAGAAAAGTTATCTTAATGGTTCAGTGATTTGTTTTATTAATATGCCAGATATTGCCTTGTGAGTTTAGTCTATTTTATTGAAAACATTTCTTTACAATCATACAGTGCTGATAGTCAATCCTGTGTTGGTTTTTAAATTTAATCTTTTTAATTCTTTGTAAATCAATAGCTTGTAATTTAATTTAATTGAACTTCATTCTTATCAATTATTGTTTACCATCACTTCTTCACATATGATTGCAGCCACATGTTACTGTTGTTTATATATTTAATTAATTTCACTTATCAAGAATTCAAAACTGATATCATACTTAATTCTGTAATTATGTTTTTTAATCATTTTACAGCTGGATTAAACATTTTTATTAAATTAATTACTCAGTTTATAAATAATGCTCAGATGTTCTACCATTATCCTGAAACTCTTTCCAGGTAAATTAATTAATTTACACAAAATTATATACAAACAAGATAACTATGATATTGTTTGCCAGCCAGCATCAGCAGAGATGTAGTGGCTGTTGTCCAGTTGATTTCATTCCGTTATAATTCTACACTTTTATTGACTCGTGATAAGATAGAGGAGAGATAGTGTGATATAATATTATATTATTATTTATAGTGTGATAATATTTTTGGTGAAGTTATATTTTATATATTAAGATTTCTTGTGAAATAATAATGTACTGTCTTAGACAAGGATTATCTTTTGCCAGGAACGTAGTTAAAACAGAGAAAAAATTATGCTGTAAAAGAGAGGAATAATAAGGCAAATTTATTCTTACAAAATTAAGTGAATGAGAGGAAAAAATTTTTACCCATAAAATAAGTGAAAAATTAAAAGAAATGTCAGAGGAAGAAAGATTTTAAAAAATGTCAGTAAAGCGTGGAAAGTTAAATTCAATATTAATGTTTATTTGTTTTTTTCTTGAGTTGTAATTTACCATATAAGCTCGAAGCTTGTGGTAACAAAACAAAAAAGGAAATTTTGTAGTGTTTGAAAAATGCCTTGCCTGACTGAGATGTGAATCCAGGACTTTCAGATGAAAGAAAGACAGAGACACTAGCACTAAGTGTTTTAGTAATATTATGTTAATGTTATTCATTAAACAGAGTTTCATCAACAAAATTTCAAAATACTTTTTTGATAATTGAATGATTTTTCTATTTCAGTTTCGTAAAAATATATAATAAATTCATTGCGTGCTAAATGTATAAAAGGCATAAAACAGTCTTCCAATTTTAAATTATTCTTATTGCTTTTAATGTATCTCACAGTTGTAATTAAATCAATGTTCTTATGATATGAGGCTGAATTGCTTAAAGTTATGAAGCAATTAATTTTTTTTAAAATAATTTCTGAGTAATTTTTACTTTAATAGGTTTTTCTTTTTTTAGGTTTATGCAGTAAAACATGCTGTTCAACGTCCTCTTTCATTGATTCAAGGTCCTCCAGGTACAGGTAAAACTGTGACATCTGCCACTATTGTGTATCAGCTTGTCAAGCAGAATGGTGGACCTGTACTGGTGTGTGCTCCTTCTAATATTGCTGTTGATCAACTTACTGAAAAGATCCATCGTACATCATTGAAGGTTAGTTTTAATATAATTTTTTTTTGTAAAGTTTGAAGGGTGGCAAATTATTGTTACCTTAATGTTAATGATGACGCAGAAAAATTTTATATTTGTTTTTCACTGGAATTAAAAAAAAAAACACTAGCAAGTGTATATTGAAACTGTAGAATATAAAATTTTTTGGATTTATTGGCTTCATACACACTACAAAATAATCCTACCCTCATTTTAGAATTTTGTAAATTTTAATTTGTAGAATATGAAAATAAAGTTGTCTAGTAATAGAAAATCAATTTTTCCAAATTCCTGGCAACAATTTTCACATAAATTATTCAGAGATCAGAAAAATATTAGTTTCTGATTAAAATCACTAAAAATTCAAGATTTTAAAGCTGTTTTTTTGGAAAACACCATCCTCTATGTTTTATCTAGAATAAAGAAAAAATAATGCTGCGGTATTGTTATCAACCAATAAAATTACTACACTATACTAAAATGGAATAAAAAACAATGTATCCTACAAAAATATTAATCAAAACAATTGTACAATAAAAATGTAAAAATGTATTTAAATAAGCGACTGCACTTCTGATATTAAAATAACACCTTTGAGTGATCCTTATTGTAAGAAATATTGCTTTAATTTTCCAACCTTGTCTGTTGCTTTCTTACTTGTTCATCGTCAAGTTATTGTCATTTGTTTTGGAAGTAGTAAAGTCTGAGGCAGCAACAAGATGATGTATGTCAGTCAATACATGCTCTTTGTGTAACAGTACAGTACAAGGAAAAATAATAAGAGAAGCTACTTTCTTTTCTATTCTCATTCACTTACAGTTGTTGCAACAAGTTGTTTTCGTTCAGAACTGTGATTTTATTTTTTATTTACGTATTTTTTTATGTACTGTACATAATTATTTTGGGCTGGATAAGACAGAGGCTGGATAGTTGATAGTCTACTGTGTATGTAATAATTGAATTGCCGTTGTGTGGTTACACTACAAATTTTAACAAAATTCCTTTAATCTTATTTAAAAATGCCTATATAACAGACTTTCTGTTTAATATAGCTATTAGAAAAAAGTACAGTTGAATTCAAACATTTTAACTAAAATGGGTAACAAGTTATTCTGTCAGAGATATGTGTATTATTTGGACACATCACTTTAAATTCAGTAATGTCTTTTAAAAAATATTTCATTTTATTACAGTAAACTGAGTTTGAACATTGGATTTCTTTTTATGTAGATTGGTCTATTTTAAATCTTTTTGAGTTGTAACCTTCATACTTTAAAATATGATAAATTTATTTTTTAAATTAAAAATTTGTTTTTAGACCTTTAAAAATTTGTTGCAAAATTTTTGTAATCGTAGAAAATAAAATGAATGTGTTCTGCAGGAATTGTATATATATACTGTCAAAGTAAACAATAAAAAAAAGGTTAAACATGAACTAAAGAGATTTATGGTTACTAGTTGTTTTTCATGATTTCTGAATTTCACAGCTTTATCTTTTAACAGTTTATAAGAGGATTTAAGTCAAGAAGATAAATGTAATGTAAATAACAAACCAGTCTCAATCCTGTGTTTATGAACATATGTATTATTTCTCGGGTGGCCAGGTGGTAAAAAGTTATAAGAATGATCAGGCTGGGTCTGTTGGAACCAAGAAATAAAACACAGTATCTCAGTATTAAATTATTTAATTAAAAAAATGATTAATATCAAGCAAGATACAAGATTTCATAATATATTATTTTACGTTGAAAAGGTTTTAAATATTTTTAAGGAATCGAAAAAACCTTAACACATATTGTGCCGCCTAGTTGCAACATTTTCTGAGAATTTCTTTTCTCCATTTGTTTTTTATCTCTACCCAAATAGAAGTGTGTTGGCATTGTACCTGAATCTGCATCAGCAGCACTGGCAGAATTGGTCATGGGACCACTAGAAACGGAAGGCACTTCGGTTTTACAGTTTCTGTTTTTCCATCGCTAAGTTTGTTTACATTCACAATTGCTATCATTGTCAATAAATAATGTCCAGATCAGTGTCAGAATCATGCACTTTAAATTGTCGTATAAAATTCTATGTTTCATTATTAGAAACTTGTCCCCATGCCATTTTATTTTCAAAGTTTATCAAAACATCAAGGCGTTTACACTGATAATAGAACATTAAACATGTGACTAAAATTGCACATTCAACATTAAGAGAATATTTTACACAGACTAAAATTAGTAATGAGAATGGCTGGGTTGGATCTGTTAGGCCCAAGTGTGATTTACTAAATTGTAATTCACAGACTGTTGTGATAAGGTAAGGAATTGTACCTGATTGTGACATCCGCAGACTTTTGGGGATGTTTTGGGAAGGTACAAGAGTACTCAGTAGCTTTTAACACATTGACTGCTGACCACATCAATTGTGGTGAGACTCAGCTTCCTTTGGTGGTAACCCACTGTGATTGGAATAGTGATTTGCTGCCCACTGTGATTGGAGTAGTGTTCAATTGATTATTTCTCTAGCTGTGTTGTGAGTGTGGCATAGATAAAAGGATTGTTTTACTGATGTGGCATCATTGATATGTAGTAACGTTGGTTGCATATTTTTTTGGTCTTCAACACTGTGCAGTCTTAGCTGAAAATTGCCACAGACCAGATCCGTCTAGACTCCAGTGTGAATGCAGAAATAAAGCACTATGTAATAAAGAACTACTGTGATATTTGGAAGACAGTGAGAATAGTTTAAGAGAAATAGCAGCAATGAGTACTTTCTGGGTTCTGAAACTTCTGAGTTCCAGAACTGAAGCTGAAGCTGAGGTAGTCATGATGAAACTGAGTTTGTGAATGAAGAAAGTTAGGAACTATTGGAAAGGTACAGATATAAAGTAACTTATCTTTAAAAAACAAGGAATGCTATTCTATTCTGGTAGACGCCTTGCCAATAGGCATGTTTCAAATGTTGATAATTTTTTGTAAACTATTGCCAAATTTAATGAGTATGCCATTGAAGTTTTGTGTTGCCCACAAAGGTGAAATCTCATATTGCAGATTGGAAGGATGTTACACTAGAAGAATTAAAAATATTTTTAGTCTTATTACTTCTCAATGGTATTATTTCATTGCATCGTCTCTGTGATTATTGATCATCTTTTCAATATACCAATATTCAGAAAGTGCTTGTCCCGAAACAGATTTCTTTTAATTTTAAGATGTTAACATTTCTCATCAGTCAGCAATAATACTGATGACTACCTACAAAAGATAAGGCTAGTAATACATTTTTTCAGTAAAATAATCAAATTTATTATCCAGGCAATGAATTGTTTCTAGATGAGTCTATAGTTCTATAGCGTGGTCATTAATATTTTGATAATACATAAAAAACAAATGTCATAAGTATGGCGTGAAATTATATTTATACTAACTGAATCAAATGGTTCAGTACTTATACTTATTTTAGTTGGTATTGGTCATAAATAAAAAGTAGTGATGCATTTATTAAAAGAAAAGTTTGGCAATGGCCATGCAGTATACCTTGATAATTTTTAATACAACGTTGGTCTTGGCACCAAATTACTTGACCAAGATACATACTGTACTGGTACTCTCAGAGCAGCTGAAAAATTAAAAAAAAAAAAACAAAAGAAATCTGCGTTTTGTAATTGTGTTCATGTGACAAGTGCACTGTGTATTACATTACTACTGAACTTTGGAATTGAATGGGGCTTTTCACAAATTAAATAGGCACTATAACCTTAAATTATAATTTTTTGTCTGGAATCGATTGAAAAGATCAAATGATGGCATACTGCCCTTGTAGTAGAAAAACCTTTTGGTATAACAAAAAACTTCTTGTACACATTTTGCTACAAAATCTGTTAAATGGATATTTTTTTTATATTCTATGTACGTTGAGTGTGGTTCTTTTTATGATTTTCACTTAATAAAAAGAAAAGAGATAATAGCTGGTTATTACCCCATATAGCATTAACTATTTGACCAGTTACCAAACCTTCAGAAAATTGTTTCCACTGCATCAGTAAAATTGAAAAAAAAAACCAGCACCAGAGAAGAAAAGAATTGAAGAGTGTAAGAGCTTAGACAAAAGAAAAAAAACTATATGAAGAAAATAAACAAGAAGAAAATGCTGATACTGGATGTGCCAATCATTCCAATCTAAGTTCATTTTTTAATTATTTAAATAAAGTAAACTAAAAAAAATCTTGTTTCTAATTATTACACACTAATAAAAAAACCATTTAACAAATAAATTAGTAACTAAAATCTCTGCTGGGAGTCAGTTGGCAGTCGACATGTTAATAAAAAATATTTGAAAATTAAAACTGCTGCGTTTAAAAATCAGCAAATTCAAAAATATAAAACTAATTAAAAATCATTTGATCCCATTGAATGACTTTGCAGTTGCACATGTAAACTTTACATATCAAAAGCATAAATTGTTTTCCTGAAGAAAATATCAGGCTTCAACACAGAACTTTAGGTCTAATTGAATTAGCTTTTGTCTTATTCAGGCTTTTTTTATCTTACAAGCTCTTGTAAGATAGGTTATAAAATATTAAGGTTAAATTTAATAAGTAAACTATTGACAAACGACACAGTAAACAAAAGTAAAGTAAAATTAATAATATTGTTATGAATACTTTAAAAGTTAAGTAAATTGTTTAGAATTTATTTTGGTAGTAAGATTTTATATTTGCAAGTTATAGCTGAGGTTTTACATCATTTCAGTTTTTTATTGTGTAGGTACACATAAGTAGTTGTTAAACCATCAAAATCCTGCATGACTCGGACACAGTGAACTGAATATTGATGTCTTAATTCATGTTACCTCAATTTCATTTCGATGAGTCACAAACAGTGAGAGGGCATGGTTATACAATAAATAAATAAATAATATAATTGAAGGAACTGATCATAATAATACAATTATTACGCACGCGTTGAACTGAATATTGATGTCTTAATTCATGTTACCTCAGTGTCATTTAGATGAGTCACAAACAGTGAGAGAGCATGGTTACACAATAATTAAAAAAATAAATAAATAATGTAAATGAAGGAACTGATCATATTCATTATTTGACAAATAATACAATTATTACAAATGGTAATATTTATTTTAATTCAGAAAATAGCTTGTAGAACTTCCAGAAACTAAACTGGCAGCTTACACTCATGTAGATTGAGATATACTTTGCTCCATAAAAGGAAAAACTGCATGTTTAGATCTCCAAATACAAAAATTAGACAACAAAAAAGGACTTTATTTATTTTTTAAATAAAAACTGTTAGATTTATTTGTTTAAATATATTCAACTAAGGGTTGTTGTTTTAGATGAAGTTATTTTTTTTGTTTTTTTATTTATAGAATTTGTGTTAGGTATGTATTAAAATATTTTAATGAATATTTCGTAGATTAAATTTGTTAAATTTTATAACTTATTCTTTTTTATATAAACTTATATTGGCTGACATAAATTTATTTAGATTTTTCTCTTTTAAAAGGTGGTCAGAGTTTGTGCCAAGTCAAGAGAAGCAATTGATTCTCCTGTCTCATTTCTAGCTCTCCACAATCAGATAAGGAACATGGATTGGTAAGTTTACAAGCTTGAACATTAGTTTAGTAATGCAATAGATGGTAAATTTTTTATTAATGCTAATGAATTAATACTTGAAGTAGAATTACAGTGTATTCTTATTAAAATTTTCATACAATATTCTAAATACATGTTTTGTCTTTTTGAAATGTACAGTTTATTTTTTTACCATTTATATTATCAATCTAGTATACTTGTATTAGAGCTATATCTGAATTATTTGAACCATGTACACAGAGAAAAGGGGAATATTTTGTTTCAAGTATAGAAAAAACCTGTAATTTAAAAAACATGTACATTTTTTTATATTTCTACATTGAATTTTCTGAAAATGACAAACTTTTTTGAAAGCAAATCAGTTGCTACTTCTTTACACTGTACACCAGTACAAAAGTACTTACTTCTGTACTTTAAACTATACACCAGTTCTTATTTACTAATTAAGAAAATGTATTTTAAATGTGTGCATTAATTTGACTAAAAAAGTAATGACCGTGATTATTAACTGTGGGGTTATCCATGATGTTAATTCAGCCAAAAATAAAGGTTTTAAAAAAAATCACTTTTGGAGAAAAATTTAATCATTTAGTCTTAAAGGGACTAAATCATTTTACAATCAAAGGATGAGGGAAGAGGATTTCAGAAAAAGTGCCTGAATACTCTTAAGGTAAGGTAAGGGAAAGATATGTTCAAAAATGTCACATTACAGTAATCAGTTAATGACTTTTTCACTGCTTAGAAAAATATTGGCTTTTCATGAATAGTTGTAGAAATATTTCTGTTCTTGAATACAATGACAAAATGTCTGTTAAAGAATGTTGAATGGTTTTTAGACCTTTATGAATATTTATTTATTTAGAGTGGAACTTCTATATTACAATAACAGGCATTATGCTTGCACAATTACAGGCATAACTATTACATTTTATTATGCAACACTTTACTTTTTATAACAATTATTTTATGCCGAGATCTTGTAAATGTTTATTATATAATTAATATAAATGTCACATGAATTACTAATTCATGCTACGAAAGTTGGAAAACGGTTAACAAGCATCATCGGAGATTGCTGCTTTGTTATGAAAAAAGGGGAGTCTATGTTCAGACAAGTTGCACCAAACCTAAAGGAATTCCTTTTCATATTCTGAGAATTAAAATTTGAAGAATATTATGCTAATGAGTACTTCTAGATTGTACCAAGTGATGAATTTTGATAATTTTGTTTATGTACAGTTCATGAGGTCAACAGAAAAACTCTTTCAACACTCTTAGGTACAAGAACTCAAAAAGAAAATTACCTACTCATGTTGCATTAGTTTCAGTACTGTTTGAGATTCCTTGAAAATACAGGAATTAGGAGGGTTTAGGGACTATCAATGGACCTCAGATTCAAGTACAGTGTCATCCCTTAGTAATAATTTATAGAAATGCTGACTGAGGAAAATGTTTTATTAGTCTTTTTGATGTGATGTTTTGAAACATGATCTAAGATTTATTAACCCAGAAAATTGTCAATGGATTCTTAAAGGAAAATTTTAATACAACTTAGAGAAAAATTCACTAAAAAAAAATCAAGTTAAAGAATTGCACATGCGTGCATTTATTTGTGTATATTATTTATATCGATAAATATGTGTATTACAGAGTGATTTTTTAGTCCTGTTAACCAATTTTAAATGTAAAGAAAGGGAAATTTAGGTAGAATAAAAAAAATGTATTTGTTACTTACAAAAGAGATTTAATAAAAAGCTATTACTTACGTAATTGTTAAAAAATATGCTCATAATGCCCACCCCTTGCGGTTATACACGCACAGACCCTTTTCATCATATTAGCAGAAACCTTTACAAAAAAATGACAAACTTTTTTCTTTATACGTAATGAGTGGTCTTTGTTATTATTAACTGATGTATATGTAAAATATGCAATTATATTTTGTATTAACTTTTTATGGCATCCAACTAACAAAAGGAGAAAATCTAACATTTTTGTGTATCTTTTCTGTAAATTCTTTTTATAACGCCAACTACTCTGTTAACAACATTTACATTGTATTGATATTTCGTTGTATTTCAGTTTTAATCAGATTAAGTACTTAAAAATTACTGTTGCCTTGTCGTTAACAATTTTGATCATTATTGTTAAGTTTACATGAATAGAATTTTTGAACATTTAGACACTGAAATATAATTTACTCTTTATTATTAAAACAAATTAACTGCAAGATCAAAATCTGCAATAATTAAATTTTTTAAATTTGTTAAATATTATTTTGTTCTTGTCTGATGGTTGTGAAAAGTTAATACAATGGCTGTTCAACAAAGTAAATGCTGTATAATCAGTTAATACCTGTTTCGTGTGCTTAGTTAATGCATTTTTGGAATAAATTTGCCTGTATGGTTAGTTACTTTCATGGATTTACTTGTTACTTATGATGTCTGTACATTTAAGTATTTTAAGTACTGTAGATATCTACAGTTCAAGAGAATTCTCTAGTCCATTGGTGAAGTATGAAATAAACTTAATAGTAATGTAATATGTGTGTTATTAAAAAAAATGTTCTGATCTAAGTGCTCATTTTTATTGTAAATAAAATTTTCTTATAGTTCTCATTGAAAGTTATCTTGATTTAAGAGAATGATGACTTATTATTGGGTTATTTTTACAGTAATACTGAGCTACAAAAGCTTCAGCAGTTGAAAGATGAAACTGGTGAATTGTCATCAGCTGATGAAAAACGTTACAGGATATTGAAAAAAGCTGCAGAGAAAGAGCTGTTAGATGCAGCTGATGTTATATGTTGTACATGTGTTGGTGCTGGAGATCCAAGATTGGCCAGACTCAAATTTCATTCTATACTGATTGATGAAAGTATGCAGGCTACTGAACCAGAATGTATGGTGCCTGTGATACTTGGTGCCAAACAGGTTAGTTACAATTAACCCTTAGTCTTTTAACTTTTCCTCAGGCACAATTAGAGAAATTGTATAAAGTTATAAAGTTACAATTTTGTCTGACATCTTACCCTTTCTTTTTTTAAGTACCATCTACTACTCCTTCTCTTATTATTTTAATTTTATTTGTTATAATGAAAATTAAGATTCTTCTTAACTTATTTACATGTTTTGTATAACACTTCTGGAAGAAGTCCTGGTTTTTATCTGAAGGATAAAAAGCTGCTGCATTTGTTCCATTTTTAATTAATTTTTTTACCTGTTGCTACTTATTTTATATCAGTTTTTTTTTTCTATTGATTGCCAGCTTTCTTCCAACTCCTGGTCTTTTTTATACAACAGCTTAATTTACTTGTTTTTGCTGCTCTAAATTATAGCAAGAAAGTTTTATTCATTTCAACTAGTTTAGCAAATATTTCCTAAATTGTATTTGTTGTGTCGGTCATATATCTTGATTCCTTCATTTTATTAGTATAAAATTATTCACATCATCAGCCAACCAGGAAAATCTTTTTTCAATGCTTGTAAAACATTTAGTTGACTTGTCAACTGAATCTAATCCTGAAAACTTCATATCAATGGTATTACATCTATAGGATTACCTATTTTTTCTCTTATGAATTAGTTGAAATGAACAAAAATCTCTTACTATAATTTAATTTAAAGCAGTAGAAACTTGTAAATTAAGCTGTTTATCTCTGGATAAGTAGCAGCAATAATAGAAATAACAAAAAAATTAAGTTACAATTTTTCAACGAAAAGTATTATAGTAATATAAACACTTAATTTACTTCATTGTAAGCCTAAAGAAAGTATTTTGGAACTTTAATTTTTTAAATTTAATCTTTACTTATACTAGGAGACTGTGCCTCCTGGCCACTACATGGCACAACCCCACTACAATGGGGCAAAAAAATTAAGAAGATAAATAATAATGCTTCAGTAGATAGTTGGGGTCTTGAGTTATTGCAATTTTAATATTTTCAGAATTCTTTGTTTTATAATATAGGAGGATTTTTGAAAGTCTTCTTTGTCAAAAAAAGAAAAATATTTTATAAAGGAATTCATAAAGAATGGCTGAAAGTAATGCACACCTATTAATTGGCAAATTGAAAGAGACATTTGAATGAAACATAAAAAGTATGAAGTGACATTTTATTGGTTAAAAGAGATTCCATTTACTTTACAATGTAGTCACCATTTACAGTTATATGTTTCTCCCAGTGGTTAACCAGTTTTTTATTCTTTCAATGAAGAATTAAAGTAATCATTCCTTGATCCGTGATCTCATTACACATCCTTCACATTCCTTCACTGGGACCAAGGATTTTATCCATGCTAAAATAATCGTGGGATAAAATGTCTCTAAATTTAGGATGAAGTGAAAATCATAGGAATTCAAATCCAGTGAGTTTAGAAGATGTTCAAATTTCAACTTACTAGAATTTCAGCAGTAGCATGTGAAGTGAGTTTGAACATTATTGTGATCATCAGCTCAGTGGATTTTCCAATACAACGTTTACAATATCTTCCCAGGTGTTTTAACATCTACGAACCATGTAGTGTTCAATCATTCCACGCCCTATCAGCATGGAAGTGTTTGGCATCTCAGAACACTTCAAAAATTTATTTTTTTTTTTGGGGTTGCTTCCTGAATTACATAGATTGCAGTGGTCCAAAGTGTTTGTATTCAGTTCTTTGTCTTTCTTTTAGTCGGTCCTTTTTTGTTCGTAATGATGTACCCAACTATCATCTCTTGTCACAATATTGCACAGAACTTTCAAGGTAATACTGCAGATGTTATAGTGTTGCAGTTTCTGTTAGTTATTTGTGAGATTTTGTGATGCCCACTGCAAACAGATTTTACAGTAATTCAGTTGCTCAGTAATGTCTTATTCTTTCTTTTTATATGCCTTAAGGTTTTTCTGTAGTGTGATGGTTGCTCGAATCAATTTGTCCAGCTTCTTTTAATGCTTCTCGTCTCAGAAACTGGTTTACCATTGTAAGGATCATCCTCAGTATTCGCTTTATTATGCACAACATTTTATTACCCACCTATTTACAATAAATAGTTTGGTCAACAATTTCGTCACTATAAATGGCTAATAAATGAAGAATGCCATTAGGGTTCATTTTTTCAGCTGTAAAAAATTAACCATTGTCCAGTATGTTAAACATTTTGACTTGACAGGCACACTCAACTTAAGTGTGATTTGGTTTGTTTGTAGTGAAATAATGTATATACAAGGAGGCAGCACGCATCATTTCTGCGTGTTTTGTATTCTCTTGTTAGATGTTCATTATTTATAAGCTTTGTTTCATTTCAGTTAGTTATTTCTATATAGTGTGTTTCTAATCTGATTATTCATCACTGTTTATAGTTTATTTGGAGATTTATGTTTTAATTTTTCCCTACATTAATGATAATTTTTTGTTGTTAAGCTATTTGGCCCAGTTTGTATGTCTTAAATAGTTTGTCAGTGATTTATGTAAAGAGTATGTATTGTATACATTCAGTAAATTTTTCCTATAACGAATTGTTATCCTATAACAGATAACTACTCTCTTGAACAAATATCTTGATGGGGCTATGGCATTTTGCTGTAAAGAGAAATTTCATTAAACGGAGATTATATGATGATAGGTTTTTAAAATATTGTTTATTCCTGAAAATCATCCTGTCTAAAAATTAAATAAACTTCATAAAAAATTAAAATAAAAAACAAAATTAAAAAAGATTTAGAAATGTAATCTTACCAGTATATTTGCAGAAAACCATTTTTGTAGACAGTTATTAAACACTAAGATTTTTAAAAATTAAAAAAAATTTACTTCATTATGTTTCAAACTGAAAAGTTGTGTATAGGTAAAAAACATATTTTTCCTTTTAGTGGACTAGTTGATATTGTGTTAATATTTTTTTTCTACCATTCTGAAGGGGGCTGAAAATGAAAAACAAATTTTGTAAGCAGACTATTTTTCATTTTTTGTAAAGTTATTTTTGAAAATACTTGCATGCCCAACAAAATATGTGCATTGATTGGTCTATTCTGAATAAATTAATTAATAACAATGTGTTGATTACTCTTAAATCACATTTTGGTATATTAAGTATTTTAATGTAATGATCAGCATTGATCTTGACGTTTAAATTACATCAAAACAAGCCTAATAGTATCCAAATCAGGTTTGAAAGTTGGTGACAAAATCTTTGGCTCTGTGTGTTCTCTTCATTATCTTAGTTAACCCAGGTGAGGATGCTTTAAATAATAATATCAGTAAAATTTAGCTGCTTTGCTACCTCATCATCAGCCTTTGGATATTCATTAATCAGATAAATTAGTTAAGGTACTCTGGCATATTAATTTGTTTGAACCATACACTGCGCAGCAGATTGTCACTTTCATCACTTCAGAAACTGTCATCCTGTATAGTAAGACCCAACTCATCCCAAGCGTTTTAAAGAATGCAGATGTGATATAGGTTAAATTTTATTTAATTTTTAATTAATTCAGAGTCAAAAATACTTTTTTTTATGACCTTTAACACATATGATAATACTGTGGTTCATCAATTGCAGATGCTTGTTTGTAGGTTTGGCAGGAGAAAAGACAATTATAATTTGTGCGCGTCCTTGGATCTTACAAGATCTACTACTAGATGTGCTGCATAATTATTCATCAGTAAATACATTTTTTTTCATTCAGTTTCTTTTTTTGAAGTGAAGATTTATTGTTTGGTATTTCAAACGTAACAATGCCTTTAAACATCTAGGCCTTTTATATTGCTTACACTAATAATCTACCATGTTTCAGTTTCATCATATTGATACAAGCTAGAAGAGTTACTCTTCTTTTTACAATCTTCCACCTGTGCACTTTTTATCTTCAAACTTTACTGTTTTATCTCTATTAAAATGAAAATGGCTTTCTTCTTAAACCTTGTGTCATAAACCACTCTACTTTCAAGCCATACACTAGTAACATTACTCCCAACATCTTTTGTGTCATTAATTTTCTCAAACAAGAGATGTGATATTGTTTAAATTTGTGTAGAACCTTCAAAATTTTCTATATCGAGCATTTTAGTTCAGAATTCCAGTTTAGCTTTTTCAAAATCTGTCTGATTTTGAAAACCAACAAGAAGGTGTGAACTTCATTGCTGCTTAAACCACTGCAAAACCACTTCATGTAGGTGATTTTAAACTACTGCTGAAGGTTTTTTTTTACTTCCCTTCAGGTACACCTTCAATTATTTTTCTCCGTTGCATCATATTGTTCCTACTATAGAGGAAGCCAAATTGAAATAATCAGGCAAACGTCAACTTTCTTGTTTCCCTCTTATAATGTCCAAACAATTTAAATTTCTTCCTTTTATTTAAAAAATTTGACCTTTACTAGTTGCAATTATAATGTAATTACAGAGTGTACTGAAGTCTTAACGCATATGAAAGTATAATGTATTATATCCAAATACTAGATTACTCATGTTAAAGCAGAATATGCTCATAAATCAAAATTTACTCAGAATGTGGTATTCAGAAATGTCAATAATTTCTTGATAAGAACTGCTGTACAATATTACATAAATCATCTCATGGTTTGTTACATTGCCTGATAGGCCATCATTTATGGCCTGTGTGAAGCAAAGGGAGATGTACTGTGCTGCAAGTTTTTGACTCATCTTTGTTATAACAGGTGAAGAAAGTTTCTTATAAAATTTATAGAAGGAAGGGAGGAAAATTTATAGTATTTGCAATCTACTGTAACTTCTTTCTAATTAAAAAGTTCAAATAATTGGGTCATAACCTAATTCTTTTTTTAAGAGAGATTTCTGTTATGAAGAGATGGAGATAGTATATTGTGAATGTATTATTTAATCACTGGAATTGAATTTTCTTGTTAATTTTTATTGATTTTATGAAGTACAAGATTTTATATTTATTTTTTTTGTAGCTTATTCTGGTTGGAGATCACTGTCAATTGGGCCCAGTTGTGATGTGTAAAAAGGCATCTCGTGCTGGTCTTTCACAATCTCTATTTGAACGTTTGGTTGTTCTTGGAATTCGTCCATTCCGGTTAGAAGTACAGTATAGGATGCATCCAGAATTATCAAGATTTCCATCAAATTTCTTCTATGAAGGATCTTTGCAAAATGGAGTATGTGCAGGTATTTTAAACATGCTTTTTTATTAAAATTGTTACTTATGATATGTTAATTGCTTATATAATATACATGGATAATATTTTCAATACAGACATGTTAATAAATATATTTTATCTGTTTCGTATTATACTTACTCAATTACCAGTTTTGTATTTTCACATAAAATGCTATCTTGATTTTTTTTTTTTGACTGGCCTAGTATAATGTAATAAACAGTAATTTTTCATGCAAAACATATGTTATTATATTTACAAAAACCTAATTGCGTAACCTAACTTTGATGTTACTTAAACCTACCTACCTAACTTTAATGTTAATGATTAATGATGTTTTCATACTGCTCATAAATATCACTGAATTACACTGTAATTGAAAACACTAATTTCACAAATTATTTTACACTGTATTTGAAATTGTCTTGACTACTAAAAGTTTTATTCTATCATGATTGTTTTTAATAGTTTTTTAGCATATGAAATATTTTAAAACATAGAGCTACACACAGTTTTTTATTGCTTCATAACACTTCATTACCTTCTTGAAGCATTTGCTCTTTTTCCGTTTGTGGGTACGTACTCTGGAAAGTGTCGTCTTCCCTTCAACATCAGAGGATCCTCTTCTAGTGATAGTCTTACTGTTTTTGGTTTGGCTACAAAACGTTTTTTAACAATTGCTTCTACCAAAGCCTGTCTAAATTGCAGATTAAGATATATGCACATATTTAGGAGCTGTTTGAATTCCTTTTTGTATCAAATTTTGTTTTTTTCTTTAAAGAGGGTATGCCCCAAGCATCTAATCAAATTTATCAACATCCTCCATACAAATGTTGTAATCATTTATAATTGAAGGAATGATGACATTTTGCCCTTTTCTTTTTGCCTCAACAGGATGAACTTTGTGCTGAGGTGACAAACATAACACATCCCTTTTATCACACTACTTCAATAGCATCATTTGACTGGACTTTTCACTCAATGCTATCATTTCATTTTTCTTCAATTTTTGTTTTACAAAATCCTTAGGGACACCTAATACACCTTACTCTTCTCACCAGGTCAGTGTCTTTATCTTTCAAAACAATAGCCAACTCTGGACTACAATAGAAATTGTTTGAATACGTGCAATATCCCTTTTGAAGCAGGTCATGCATCAAAGTATATTTGTTGCATGCCCATAATTTGCGTTATGGATTAGTTATGTTTCACTTCCGATATATACAAGTAGCTTATAAATGTATTCTGACTTTGATTCAGTTAAAACATAAGTTTTGATTCCAAATCTCGCTTGCTTGATTTATAAACATGATGAAACTCTACTGACCTTTCCACAACAAAAGGCTTTCATTGATAGTTATTTCCATCTCTGGTTATAAACAAGAAAATTTGTCATTTATGTATTCTAAGAATTGTAACATTTGTAATATTTCTAACATTTGTAGAATGTAAAAAATCTGATGTGGACATCATATTCCTTGTACGCCTATTAAATTACATACACATTTTTTTAAAATGAAAAGTACATACAATTTTATTTCATTAATAACTTCTGAATTATTATTTATTGTACATTTTTTTTACAATCAGAGGTTATTAATTATTAAATCAACCAATATATTTAAATTGAAATAAAAAAGGAGATGAAGTCTGATTCGAACCAATGTGCCCCTTCCCCTTGTAAGATATAAATATTTCATTAATTAAAACTATTTGGCTATAACTCTGGGACCAATGAAAGTAAGTACTAACTTTCACTGAAAAGCTCTCATTGAAATTTTTTTGGATTTTGGACACTTTTGGTCCAGTTGATTGCAATTTTACAACAGTCTTAAACCAAAATTTCAACATCACACGTCATACCGAAACTAGTCAAAATAGATTCAGGTTTGGTCTAAATGGATATTTCCATTGAAATCTAAAACTGACATTTTTTGTGATCACAATTTTGTACGAAGTAAAGGATACTTCCTTTACTTCGTACAAGGAAGTAAAAATGTAGGTAAAAGTTTCAAACGTTTGTGTGCCATACTAGCTGAAAAACCTGGGGTTGCAAATAATTATTTTTTTATATAATATTTATCAATTTCAGACATTTTTTGTGATCACAATACTACTTCCTTTACTTCGTACAAGGAAGTAAAAATGTAGGTAAAAGTTTCAAACGTTTGTGTGCCATACTAGCTGAAAAACCTGGGGTTGCAAATAATTATTTTTTTATATAATATTTATCAATTTCGGGCTTCCAAATCATTCCATATATTTGTTTAGTTTGTAATTATATCAACCAATTCATCGATTACAAAAAGTTTGAAAATACTAAATACATCATTTGGATCAGGAATAACAATATTTATACCTGATTGTCCAGTAAAGTTGGAGGGCCTACAAAAGGAATCAAGACTGATGGTAATTTACCCATTCAATTTTACTTGTGTGTTTTTGAGTAGGCCTATCTGCATCACCTGCATTGACCTCAATAGCATAATCATAATCACTGTCGGGTAGTAACAATAAAGATATCTCTTCACATATCATCTAAAGAATCACTATCAGATTAAAAATATCATATATCACTATTGTTAAAATGTCAAAATATTCATTTTTTGAAGTAGATGCCATCTCAAATGTAAGAAAACAGCATACATAAAGCTATTGTAAAAAAATGTGAAAACTATACCGGTCCAGCTTATAAATATACGGTAAAGTTTGTAAATAAATTTATAAAGCGTATACACAATATTAAATCACAAAACAATATTCCAATCCCGTAGGGAATACACTCACCTTGTGATGCTTTCAGTTGCTGCCACCCCCCCCCCTTGTCAATAGCCCTGATGGGCTTCAACAGGAGTCGTCTTTTGCCCTCTAACTTTCTACATCTCACAGTAATAAGTCAGGCCTTGGAAAGCCACCGATGTAAATGCCTCTGTAGACATTTACATCAGTGATTTTTAAATTCAGTGTTTGCCTTCGCTGTAGGCCTCGTCTGGACATGTTGAATGTCCTACATCATTGGCCTCTGAATTAGCTAACAGAGTTCATGGAAGCATGAACCTCGTGCCTAGTTCTACTTTTAATTGAGCTAATTAAAACAAAACAACAGCTACAACCCGAAATAAACATGTGAAAATACACGTGAACTACATTTTTAAATAATTGCCGGAATATTATGATATAGAGCGAATTAAAATCTGACAAAAATTTGACGGAGTATTCCGACAAAGGCCCTTTTCATGCATATTGGCTACATCGAAATGTTCAGTCATAGTTGGTATAAGGAGTTAATATAATTTTGCTGTTTTTTCAAATTTTGTTTTGTCATATTTTGAGATTGAGAATTGTTTAAAAGTTTGATTAATATTTATTTATAACCTTTAAAAATTACATTGATTGTGGAGGAGAGTACTGAACAGATAACTTTTAGAGCCACCTACATAACTCCTGAGAAGAAAATTTTAACGAACAAAAAAAAGTTTTGATTGTGTAATGTTTAGAATATTTTATTAGAAAAGGAATTGGCTACCTGAGATAGTTAGTCCAATTATGAAAAAAAAAAAAAAGACCGAACTATCATAAAAACAAATCACTGAATCTTGGGTAAAACACATTTGGGCCTGAGTGGGATATCTTTGTGGGTAGATTTTTGTGTGCTACTTATGGACATAGACAATTTAAAAAAGATTTTCATTTAGAAGGAATAGGTCATTTCTTTAAATAATGTTCCTATTGAATAAAGGAAAGAATGGAAGAAAAAACAGAAGGAAATTTGTTTTTATATAAGTATATTTCTTTAGAATGTAGTAACAACTGAAGGGTCTTTTACAACATTGAAACAAATTTTGTCTATTGTGTATTAGCTGATGATTTAATAACAAAACTAATAGGAACTCTGTAATAACTACTAATGTATTTTTTTTTTTTGTTAGATGAAAGGAAGCTTGTAAAGATGGATTTCCCATGGCCTGTGGCTGATAAACCAATGCTGTTTTACGTTACCCAGGGTCAGGAAGAAATTGCTGGCTCAGGTACATCTTATTTGAATCGTACCGAGGCAGCAAATGTTGAAAAAATTACCACAAGGTTTCTTCGTTGTGGTGTGAAACCAGAGCAGATAGGTGTAATTACTCCATATGAAGGGCAACGAGCTTATCTTGTATGTTATTGATTATTTTAAAAGATTCTTTTTAAATCTTATTTTAATCTTTGTTTTTTGTATATAAATATTTAAATAATAGTAAATAAATCTGTCACCGGGTATCATATATTAATAATTATTTTTATGTTTGTAATAATTTCAATCATTGTATTATTTTTATTTCTTAATTGAACTTGCACTAGTGTAAAATGTTTCTTGCAACCAATTTCAGAAGTACTTTTTTTTTTTATTCAAAAAGCTAGCCAAACACATTCTTTTAACGTGTATGTAACTTTTTATTTTAAGATTTATTATTAGTTTTATTAATTATTGGAGGTAAACAAAATTTCTTATGTGAAATGTATTTGTCACACTAAATGAGTAATATTCTGACCTGACTTAAAGTGGATCTTAGTATTTGTGACTTGAAATTGTAGAAACCTTTTAATTAAATTTTTCTTCAGGCAGGGTACTCAAAGGTATAACTTCTCAGGAAACATGACATGGAACAGTTAATCTTAAACTTATTGCAGGTTCCATAAATGAATCCATCAGTTAAAGCTGTATAAATGGTTGGTTTTTCATTGAGGGCTACATGTCTAGAGGGACTGACAGTTTCCTGTTATTCCCTCTAAATGAATGAAATAAATGTCATTTAAAAATTCTATACACATGTATAGAATTGTGACTTGTTATTGTTGTGACTTTTTTGTGACTTATTTCTTAGAATATATAGCACTTTCTAATTTTTTTGCCAGACCTTGCCTGGCATCAGGAATCCAAAAAGATCATAGGTTACTTATTTAATTATTGTTAATGCATTCTAATTAAATAAATTCTGCATTATGCATTGTTTCGTATTCCAAGGAGTTAAAAAAATATAGGCATCACTGTACTTTGGTATGATATCTATATATGTTAGTTTTTACTTTTGGATAATTTTGTAGGGAAATGCTTTAAATAGTAAGAGATGTAATTAGGTATACTACAGCCTGTTTTAACTTACTATGTGTAGGTGTATTTGTGTTAAACTAAAATAGATTGTTATTATTATTTTATTACGAAGTACTTTTTCAAAGCAAAAGGTTATTTCTAGAGACTTGGTTATTTCTTAGAAAATCTCATGAAAATTTCTCATGAATACATTTTTATTCTAAACCATTACTGGAAATAATTTCTAGTTATTAAATTAAATTTTAGTTAACAACTGAATTGCTGTTGGCTTTAAGGCCATCTGTAAAACTAAATAAATTACACACATCAGTATCACTTTGTGTATATGTTATCATTCACATATCACACATGTGCAAACAAGCGCACAATACCAATCTAAATATGTGGAATTTATTTATTATGCATCTGTAGCATTATGTAGAACACCAGTAAGTGAATAATTAGAATCTAAACTGAATTCAGTGTTACATTAATATTAATTATTAACAGAGAATATTTGAAAATGGTAGTCTTTTATTGTAAAAATCTTATCTGCCCAGTTTAATTTTAATATGTAGTGCAGATCCATTTAAGAGCACATGGACTTAGGCCTTTGAGGCTGGAAACAGAACTCTAATATAATTTAAAGCCACCAAGTTTAGGATATATTGAGAAAAATAATTACACAAAGTACTTAATATAAAACCAAATTTGAAGCATTAAATAATAGGATAAGATTGCATATATAATGATAAAGTACTCTTTTTTTAATATTTAAATCCATAATTTACAATTATGGCATTATACCCTTTTCACCATTCTTGTAAGAGAAAAAAAACTATGTTTTTATGCCTTAGTTTTTAGATTTAAACTATGATATGCATATTCAAGGATGCATGTCTAAGAACTTTCTGTGGCTTTGTTGTCAAAGAGATTAGTAGAAAGAGAAATCTACAGATTTAGGTACGAAAATAAACCGCACTATTTGTGGACAGTAGTCTTTGTTTTATAGTAAAAATCTTATCACAATGTCAGATTTTTTTAATGTTTAGACCCATTTTTTAGCTCATCTAGTAAGGATGTGTGATGGTACTTTCAGCTGAATGAGGAAGACTAAGACTGCTCTAAGACTGCTCTTTATTGAGAATACACAGTACAGTAGGTCTGAAAAGTTCCGGAACTAAATTTCTGTAGTCAATACAATTAGTGCCATCTCTCAAAACAACCAAGGAACTATGTAGTATGATGTCTGATGAGTGTGTACAAAATTTCATCATGTTTAGTCACTCCAGTCTCAAGTTTATATTCGACCATGTACAAGGTCACATGTATTCATGTGACCTTGTGCAAACTCGTGACATGGTACAAGAAGCGCAAAAAAATTTTGTGTTCAGGTTCAAAAATCTTTCATTGATACTTATTCTATGATACAGCAAGCATTCGGTGATGAAACCGCATCTTGTACTACAACATACACATGGTGAAGCAGTTTAAAGGCGTTAGAGAGGTGGATGATGGCGAATGATGTGGGAGGCCGTCAACAGCTCTTCATGGTGAAAATATTGCAAAAGTGCATGCACTTTTGCTCAAACAACCTCATCTTATCCTTTAGGCCATAGCAGTTAAACATTTTAAAGACGTGGTATGTAGTACAATTCTAACAGAAAAAATGAACCGCCGAAAGGTGTGCACTCGTTTCATTCCACACTTCTTGATGAAAGAACAAAAACAGGTGCGTCTTGTGCTCAAGACTTCGTTGAAACTGCTGATAGTGACCCAAATTTCTTGCAAACAATTGTAACTGGGGATGAAAGCGTTGCTTCATGTATGGTCCGTAAACAAAGCCTCTATCTGCTGCTTGTTTGAGTCGTGGAGCACAAAGACTGGTGAAAGTCAGGCAGCAAAAATCAAGAGTGAAAACTATATTGATTGCATTCTTTGACTTAAAGGGCCTGATTTATCATGAATTTGTCCCAACTAATCAAACCGTGAATTATAAATTCTATTTGGATATAATGAAACACCTGATGTGATGCATTCGTCGAATCAGCCCAAGTATCAGGATTTGGGCAGTTGGACTGTCTTCATGACAATGCCCAGGCACACATGGCAACAGTTTTAACATGTTATTATGCTGCAAATCAAATCACTGTCTTATCCCACTCGCCCTATTCATCCAACTTGGCTCTAGCAAAATGTTTTCTTTTCCCAGAACTCGAGTTGAAGATAAAAGATTGCTTTTTTGATGACATTCTGGCCATCCAAAGGGCTTAACACTAAGCAGTTAATGGAGATCCCACAAAGTGATTTCTTCAGAGCGTTTGACAGGCTCTGCTGGTGATGCGAGTGTACAACTAGAGAAGAGTTCTATGTAGAGGGCTGATGAGAGTAAATTTGTTATCTTTAAATATGTATTTTTATTTAATTTAGTTACGGAACTTTTCAGACATACTGTGTAGCTATGATTTCTTCAGGTTGATGTCTTCAATTTGCAGCTCATTTGGGTTTTTAACAACAATTATGGTTGTAACAATTAATATATTTACAGATGCAAATTTTCTTTTGCTAACTGCAAACTGTACTCCAATTCACATGCTGTCAAATGTACTAGAATAACATTTTTTATTGAATCCAAGTAAATGAAAATAATGTCATTTTGATGATGTGAATTTTAAAAGTTTATTCTTCAAAAATCATCTGAATAGTTTTTAAAGGGTAATCCCCCAGTGGAACATGTCGGCTGTCCAGAAGGGAGGAGCGTGTTCTGATGATGCTGGGAGGACCCCGATGGATGAACCTCTAGAAGAGAAGCTAGATAGGGATTTAGGGAATTAAAAATGTTCACTGGAGGTATGCAGATAAAAGTTATAGAAATCATTGATTGAAAATGTTAGGTTAATGTGTAATGTTATGAATAAGTTAGCTTATTGTCATTGTTTTGGGCCTACAGATTACTGTCAGATCATGATTTAACAAAAAATTCTCGTTTTAATGTATTAATAGCTTACATGACTGTTTAGTACAATATTTATTTTGCATAAAAAATAGAGGAGAGGTGTTGTAATTTGACATATGCCTGTAATTGAGAATACAAATAACATTACTTTTCTTGTTCTTTTTTTGTGATTAAAAGGTTCAGTACATGCAGTATCAAGGTGCACTACATTCTAAATTGTATCAAGAGATTGAAGTTGCCAGTGTTGATGCTTTTCAAGGTCGAGAAAAAGATCTAATTATAATGTCATGTGTAAGATCCAATGAGCACCAAGGGATAGGATTCTTAAATGATCCACGACGTCTTAATGTAGCATTAACTAGAGCAAAGTATGGAATTATCATTGTTGGAAATCCAAAAGTTTTATCTAAGGTAAGTGAATTATGTATTTGATAGTTTTATTATCTTTAAAACTTTTATTGCTTCAGTCCACATTAATTTAAATTGTAATAAAACTAGTAGAACTCAGCATTTTACTATGGTCAAATGTTATTAAATTACTGTGGCTGTATTATTAGTTGCAACATTTCAAGAAATAAAATAAAAAGAAAAAATCAGACTAATTATTTTTTTAATTGTAGAAAACCTTTCTACAAAGGTGAAAGTTCTTTTGCCTTGATAAGCTGAATTTTTCATTTGATTTCATCTTTGAAAACACTTTCTGTTAGTAAAATGTCTTCTGTTGATCTTGTTCTTATACAATTTTCTTTTGCTTGAAGGTAGGTCTCAAGATTGTTTGAAAACTAAACATCTTGTTTTGTCTGTATAGATATTTATTATTTTAAAAAGTAACATCTGTCTGTACTTTTTCATGACATTTTTATATGATAGATTTAAAGTAATTAAATTTTGATTTCATTTAAATTAATGGTGAAGTGCATCAACCAGTCAAATGACATGACAGAAAGATATATCAAACCTGACACAAAATGCCTTGACTCAGAAAAATTTACCCTGTCAAACTTAGATGAATATTTGAAAATAAATATGTTGAATTTGATTTTACTTGGAATAAGAATTACAACAAAATGGTTACAGATTTTACTAATGTTTTCATAGTTACCATTATCAAAAACCTGCTATAGGATATAGAAATATCAGAAATTTTGAATGGTAAAGAATGTCTTTCTTGTCTTCTTCCAGAAAGCTGATTTTTGAAAACAAATTTACAGACACTATATTGTAGACCTGAATACTTTCTCAAATTAGTGTGATTCATATATTCTTATAAATAAAATATAAAAACTTGTCTTCATAACGATACTGATTTTCATATTAATGGCAGAGGAAATATATAACATATTAAATAATAAAAAGAGTAAAGTTTGTATTTGTGTAAGAAATACTCATGAATTCATCCATTATGAATGAAATAAACCAGCTCAATTGTAGACCTTGTTATATCCTATTAGTAAATATTATATTTTTAATTTGCTTCTTTTTTTTTATAGCAACCTTTGTGGAATCATTTACTGAACTTTTATAAGGAACAGAAAGTTTTAGTAGAAGGGCCTTTAAATAATCTAAAGGAATCTATGATACAGTTCTCTAAACCGAAACAAATTGTTAACACAGCTAATCCAGGAACACATTTTATGTCAACGACTGTTTATGATGCTCGTGAAGCAATGGTACCTGGTTCAATATATGATAGAACTGGTAACAATAATGCTCCACCTCATTATTTCCCAAGATCTGCAGGAACTGGTGCTACGCTTGATATGTTTGGAAGGACTCATGACCCGATCAGTTACATCTCGCAAGAGAGAGCTCAGGCTGCTCTTTCAAACATGGCTGTACCAGTGGGTATGTTTATGAACATGGCACATATACCTCCAAGGTTCTATAACCAGCATCAACAAGCCCTACAAGGTAAGCAATTCAGATTACTGAAGTGGTATTAATTTTGTAGGAGTTTATGGAAACTATCATGCTTACGTTGATCTAATTTCAAACAGATAATAATATCACTTGAATCTTTAGCAAATTAAGGGTTCCATGATTTTCTTTGCCTTAATTTTTATCATTTCTTAACTGTTTATTAACAACAATAATATTATGCTTTTCACATTATTCCAGAATATAACTGAGAAAATATTTTGTAAATTGACAACAAAAGCAAAAAGAACTTAAATAAAATCAAATTCTCTACTGAACCTAACTACCATACTTAGGGTACTACCAGAGGGTTATCTGCCAATTTGAAGAGTAAAATCAAAATCATGAAATGACAAAAAACTAGAAATAGGAAAAAAATGAAAATTTATCAATGGTTTCATAATGTGTTAGAAAAGGGGTTTTATTCATTATTTAAGAAAATTTTTATAATTAGTTAATAATTTTTTTCTCAAGTGTAGTGTAAATTACAAATACAAAATATAATAGTGTAAAACATAAAATATTCGCATGTAATGTTGGACAACTAATATCTGGTTTTATTTGTTTAACGTGAAGAATGGTAAATTAAAATATTGTTTAAGATTGTATACTTTCAGGTTTGGAATTAAAAAAATGAAAGGAAGAATAAACCTTAGTAATATCCTCATGTTTGTGATAAAATTATTAAGTATTTTACAGGAATACTTAATAATAAAATAAAATAAATAAATAAAATTAACAAAATAAATAGTAATGTGCAGAGAATATTTTTTTGAACATTATGTTTTTATATTTAAAATGGGCTTAAGGAGTGAAGAGATATAGAATTTATAGTTTTCAATAGAAGTATAATGTTTAATGCTAGTCACGTTGATAATAGAGAGTTGGCTTGGGAACACCCACCCTCTTCGTTCAGTCTTTTGTGTGTTAGGTTGTTGTTAGTTGGCCAGTCCAGCTTCTGCTATTGGTGCAGAGCAGACTGTGTAATGCACGGCCAGATGTGCACCGACTCTCTCCTGTTAAATAAAGAATCCTTTTTTTTTTACTGTTAAATATTAACTAATAATCCCTTTCCCTTATTAACATAATTAAATAAATAAAGCTAATAAACAATAAGTAAATAGAAATACAAATAAAATATAATAAATAAAAATAATCTACGCTTAGAAATTAAATTAAATAACTGTAAATTAATTGACAACAAATTCCTTCTAGTAGAAGAGAGTTAGTTGAGTTGTTTGTAAGCTCTGCACCCATAGTGGCTAAAATAAAAATGTGAGCACACAACAAATAAACTATGTACCATCCTTTTTTATGGAGAGTAATGATATGTTTAACACTAGCTGTTTTAGTAACAGGGAGTTGGCTTGGGAACGCCATCTTCTTTGTTTGGTCTTGTGTGAGGTTGTGTTAGTTGCCAGTCTAGCTGTTGCTGCTATTGGCACAGTGCGGACCATGTGATGTACTGTCGGCCAGATGTGCGCAAACTACTCTTCCTGCTAAATAAAGAATCTTTTTTTTTTTACTGCTAGTAACTAATAATCCCTTTCTATAATTAATAAAATTAATAAATAAATAAAAATACAAATATAAATTATAAATAATATTTATTTATTTCTAAGCAAAGCTTAGAAATTGCATTAAATAATCTGTAAATTAATTTACAACGGATTGCTTCTAGCAGGAGAGAGTTGCCATGTGCAAGCGCCTGGTGCACCACCATTGGTCTCCTCTGCGTCAATAGCAGCTGAAAGAAAAATGTGATCACATATGACAAACAAACAAACAAACTTGTGTACACCATCCTTTTTTATGAGAAAAAAGTAATTTAATTATTAAAATATCCAGTAGAGCAAAAGCCACACTGATGAAAAATCTTTGGGAACTGTAAAACAAAAAAAAAAATTCTATTATGTAGAGTATATATAATTTTTAAAAATTAGCCATGGTATAAAGTTACTTTTTTACACAATTAATTAATACCCTTTTGGTAAATAATATAGAACACTATTATTAGATACCAGTATCCTAATTAATGTAACTAGATTTTACTACCAAACTAACATATCTATTAGAATTTTTAATTTTTTTTCTTGCAAATTTTTTTTTAATTTGAAGCAATAAAAATAATTTGAGGTGCTAACCAAATTTTACTGAAATACAACACTATATTCAATCTTATTATACCAGGATCCAATTTATCACAGTCACTTCAAAGTAGTAACTTTGGGAACTCAAGCACTGATCCTAGCAGCTTTAGTATGAATGGAATGCATCCTGAGGTCTTAGTGAGGTCTCAGCACCACTTGCGATTTCATTTGAATCTGTGTCAAATCTTTGCCCCTTCAATTTAGAAAATAGTTTAGTTACTGCTTTTAATGTCGTGCCTGACCGGGATTGAAACACAGGATTCATACCCGAGAAATCATTAACAGAATACAAGCCTGTATGCTTAGGGCTGCAATATTGGTGAGCACAATTTGCAAAGAACTAATTCAGAAAATACTGAAGTTATATTTCAACTCAAATAAACTTTCAGAAATTACTGGACTGGATGAAGTTAAGTACATCTGTAGTTTGGTATTGTTTATGAGTACTGTGGTAGAAAAGAGTTCCTCAGTTACTATAAATAAAAATTTCTGATTAAAATTTTAGTTTCTCTACTGAATGAATATTTTTTAAAGTAGCTGTATTTTACATGTAATAAATAAATGAATGATTTAAGAAAGGTTTTGTTGGCATAATCACATGGCAACATGTGATTATGCCAACAAATTGTAAATTGTAAATTCACAATATAAAGAGTCACATAATTTTGAAATTTACTGAAACTTGTAAAGAAAAGGTGTATAACCATATTACAGGTTAAACGAATAAGTTTCTGAAATTCAAATTTGTATAATGTTTGTTATTAATTTTTTTGAGTTTCTGTTTTAATGTCAATAGCATAATTGTTTAGTTAGATGTAACAATTATAAATAATTAACAGTAATCTAATTAAATAATCTTAAGACATTATAGATGTCTAATGAATTACTGTCCAGAAAGTAATAAGAATTATTGCATATAAATACTTAACGAACGATTCACAAAGCAATGATATCCCCTTGAATGAACGTTTCTTCGAGAATACATATGCTCTCAGTGCCTTTGCTATTCTTCATAGGTATTCATGACTTTCTCATGGGTATTGTGTTCAGATCCTCCCACTACGTTTTGGATGTTTTCCAGTGTGGCGAAGTACCAAGTTTTTAATAACTTCCAATTTTGGGAAGAAAAAAATAGCTGTAAGGTGGATGTGGAAAGACTGTAATCTATTCTATGGCCAGGAAATAAAATACCCTACCCAGATATAGTAAAAAATCTTTAAAAACAACTATTGTCTTCTACATACAGCAAAAAATAAAAACGTAGTGATTAATTTTAAAACAATCAGCAAATGATTTTGAGAGCTTACCTCTGAATTTTACCTTCGACTTAGTGTTTTTTCAGTTTTATTATGTTTATTAATTTGGTATGTAGTTCAAGGTATCATAGAATTTTTAGTAGGGATTCTCTGCGGATGCAGTCATATGCTTTCTTGAAGTTTTCAAACATTATCACTATGTCTCCACGTCTTTTGCTGTTGTAATCCATTATTAGCTTGACTCATGATCTGGTCTGGACAGCTCCTCTGGGATCTGAAACCTCCCTGGTATTCTCTAGTTCTTTCTTGAGTTGTAAACCGATCCTGTTGAGGATGATTCTTGAAAAAATATTGTATGTTGTGTCTAGGAATGAGATTATCCTGTAGTTGTTGGGTCTGTTTTTTTTCTTTTTTGTGTAGTGGTGGATGAAGGTTGCCGTCAATTGTTCTGGTAGTTATTCTTTGATCCAGATGTTGACAAGTGTTGATGAGGAGTGATTTTTTTCTGGTCTTTTTGCTTGTTTCCAGATCTCAAAGGTCTGATTTCCTGCTCCTTTGTAATTCATCTTACCCTGTGCTTTGTAAACTTCTTTTATGGTGGATGGTTTGATGTTTTCTGTGTTATTGGGGTGCTGATGTCAAAGTTTAGGAGTTCTATTAGTTCTTTTCACTTTAGGAGTTTGTAAAATATTTAGCTAGGATTTCCGCATGGTCTTTTTTGTTAAGGGCCATTATGGTTTTCATACTTCATTAGTGGGGTTTCAGGTTCATATTTTTGGAGTTGTTTTTTTTAAGGTTTTTGTGGTTCTCTCTAGACTGTGTTTTGTTGAATTCCTCTATTGATGTATGTTTTTATGATGTCTTTTTATTTTCCTTATGTTTCTGGAGGTTTCTTTTCTTTATTTTATTAGATTTTGGAAGGATATTTCTGATTTTTGGTATTTGTGTAGTAGCCATGCTTGATATCTTATCCACTATTTTGTTGCATTCACAGTTCCACCATTGAAGCTTTTTATAGGGCTTTATTGGGGCCAATTCTTCTGCTGCAGTTTGTTTAAGGTTGTTTACTGGATCTTTAAGTTTATCCATGATTGCTATTTTTCCAGATGCTTTTTAGTAATTTTAATTCTTGATTAGTTGGATGGACAGGGTCTCTTTTTCTTTTAGAGGGGCTTTGTTTTCTTGCTTCCTTTGAGGAGTGAATTTCATTTAATTCTGACTATGTAGTGATCTGAGGCTGTGTTTACTCCTTGGAGGAATTTTATGTTGTAGATCTCTTTGTCGTGGTGTTTGTCCATGAAGACACGATCTAGTTGCCATTCTCCTTTAGTGTAAACTGAGTTACCTTAGTGTAAACCTGGGTTTTCCAGTTTTAAGTTTTTCAGGTTTTCTCTTAAAATATGTCAATTTTGAGATTAGGTTGTGGTTTCTGTAGAGATCAATGAGTCTGCTAGCTTTCATTTGTTTTCTCTCTGGTTGGCCATTTTCCAGTGATGTTGCAGTATCTTCTTTCTCTGCATAGTTGAGTGTTGAAGTCTCTGATTAGTTGCTCAATGTGATTTTGTTATTGTTTTTTTTATGAAATTTTGGAGATGTTTTTATTATTAGTGGTATGGGCGTTTATTATGGCGTAGATTTTATTAAATGCTTTTGGGGTGAGTGTTGGGGTTGAGTGGGGATTGTGACTTGAATTCTTGTGCAAAGTTTATTATTTTGAGACTGACCAAAAACCTGTTCCAAACTGTGGGACTTTTCATCACGTTAGTACAGCCTCTATCCTTGAGATTCCATGGTGTCCTCGTCAGTGTTTATTTTCTAGATATCCATGGTGAGAATTTTGTGTTGATCCATTAGATCGGTTATTATTTTTAATTTACCAGCCTACATGAGTGAGTTTACATTGTGCATGGAATTATTAGATTGTTTATTGTTCATGTATGCGATGTTAGGGTGTGCCAATGCTTCTGATCACATGTTATCTTCTAAGTGGCACCATATCCAAGTTCTGCCTTCTCTGAACTCTGGTGTTGTTTGGTTCATCTCTTGGAGTTTCCTTAAATAATTTTTCATGGTTGACTGTCAAGGGGCCACCTGTGGTGGGACTAGGTCCTGAGTTACAACTATAGATGTGATCTAGTCAGGTGGTAGTGGGCAAGTTTCTCCTACTTCTTTGGGATATATCCAGCCGCACATGGTGGACGCTCGATCCTAAATAATTATGCCCACTGAATACTTTATTAATAAAATGATCGTAACAGATTCTGAGTAAACATTTCCAAAACATTTTAGCAAACACAAATTACACCACTTTTTGTACTACATATTATCTTAAATACTGTTAAATAAATAAATCTTAATGTACATATAAATCTTTAGGATTATTTTTTTATACAGTTTTACATACTTGCAATTGGTTTGTAATATCCAAATTGAGAGTGCTTTTTTCTTTAAATTTATTTTTAGTTAAAATTTTTTTTTTAATATATGATTTACTGATTAGGAATTTATTTACTTTCATTGGTACTAAGCAAAACTAATAACTGATAAAATTAGTGACTTTTTTCAGTCATAACGTCTATTGAAATAATTAAAAAAGAAGATTGCGGTTTATATTGGCTGAAACTGAAATTAATCTTTGTGTGAACTTAATTGTTAACCTTGATAAGTTAAACTCATGAAAATTGCATTAGAATTTCATAAAAGTACAACATATTAGTAAATTGTGAACGATATCGTCCAATAGGAGGGTACTTCTGCTCATTAAGATTTCTTTTGAAAAATTCTGTTTTCATTAAAAAATTATGACTGTTTATGTACTCTACTATTCCTCAAGCATTTTTTTTTTGAGTATCCTGAATAGAAATTATTGAAGACGAGCCATGAATAAAGTTTACAAATTCCTGTGATTTTGATGTTGCTGACAAAGTTATGTAATTTTGACAAAGTTATTTGTTTACGTTCTTGTTTTATGATAAGATATTAGATTTTGCAATTTTTTAATCTATTTATTTTTTACATTTCTTTCTAGTTTATTTTTTACACTCTACTATTGCCGAGTTCATTAAATTAAATTTCTTTTAAAACAACAGCTTCATAAAGTATTAATTTTTATTGAATTCTACTCTAAAAAATTTTTATTTTAGCATGACATCTTATCTTAAAATTCATTGATTTAAGATTTTATTGTTGAATATTACAATTTTATTTCTGGAAAACACTATTTAAACAAGAAAATTTTACAGCTGTTTAAATTTTAGTAGTATGAATGAGTTAATACAATGTATATATTTATAGAAATTTGATTCGTTTTTCATCTAGTAAACAATAATTATGTAGAGTTATGTACATATTTATATACGTATTTGTTATGTTTACTAGATAAAAAATGAATCGCTAGAAATCAAAAATCACAAACGTTCAGCACAGTTGAGACATACATAAAAACTTGAGCAGATATTTATAATTAGTTAAATAACAGACAGAAGTTATGTTAAAAGTAACAAAATAAGAAAAACCTTTTTATCTACCATAGTACCTCTAAATATTTTTTACAACAATTCCTCTAATTAAACGTTAATTAATATAGTTTAATTTAAATAATTAAATCAAAATAATTAAAATGAAACTTTAAATCTTTACATATTAAATAATTACATATTAGACAAAACTGTTCGTCATTAGCCTCTGCCTGACCGTTCAGATTACTGAAGCCTCAGTTACATATAGTATACAGCTCGTTTACTTTGCATTTGCTCTTCAAAATTTATTTTCATATTTCATTCATAATCTTTATATCTCGATAAATATGTATTTGGAATTCAATTTTTTTTTTAATCAGTATTGTTTAATTTTAAAGATAAAAAAGTTTTTGAAAATAAGATAAAAAATTTTTAATGTGTTGTGTGACCTTAACATATAGAAATCTCATTAAATAAATATCTTTAAAAGGATTTCTTAATGTGTATACAGAGTTTAAAAAAAAATTGTATTATATTTCATGTCCAAACCTGACTGGAAAGTCCCAAATGTTATAAAAGTTGAGTTAACGTATGATTAACTAGCACAAATTAAGTGTGAATAAATATTTGTTTAATATATGAATATGACCTCATGTTTTATCTTTTCAATGTTTTGTGGTATCCATTCTACTAAGCTAAAGTGATTAAATTTGTATGCTCCAGCACGGCAAAATCAGAGAGGCAATCGTAACATTGGAAGCAGTCGGATGCGGAATAAGATGAACTCAATGGCTGGCAAGAACAAAGCAGGAATTGGCTTGAGTCAGACCAATAGTCAAGATGTTACACAACCTTACAGTCAAGGAATCACTCAAGGGATGTCTCAGGTATGTAAAGTAGTATAAAATTGTTAGCGTTAGTTTTTTTTTATTTTGAAATGAAGTTTTCTGATCCATGAAATCAGAAATAACTGGTTAAATCCTGGTGGTATAAAATATTTGATAGTATTGGTAATAAGTTTCATTTCACAATTTTTAAAAATTGTGAAAAATTTTATTTTCAAAAATCTAAATTTTTATTTTATATAAAAAATTGGGTACTTACGTATTGCTCTGCTGACTGCAACCATAATGATGCTGTAACTTTGAATTATTTTCAAAATTACAGGATCATTAACAAATATTTGGATTATTGCTTATAATTATAGATACAAATTACCCAAACTTAACCTATGTCTGCTTCGCTTGTTAACCTCGACTAAGAATAAGTAACAGTAATGTTTTGATTTTTTACATAATAAATAATTTTGATAATTACTGAATCAAATTTAAATACTCAAAACATTACTGTGTAAATTAGTCAAGGTTAGTGAGCAAAGCGAGTGTAGGTTTTTGGCTAAATTATATTTAAAGCATAAATAAATATAAATGGTTATAAAAATGATAATTTAATGGTTATATTGGGTGATATTAACAATAACCCTAAAGTTTGCATTTTATTGGTCGACGGGCTAATATGTATGTACCAAAAATTGTATATCAAGTTATACTTATTTTACTTAAGCGGATTTCTAAAACAATTTCACCTCAGCCTGTTTCCACTTCTGTCAATCTTGTACATTCTCCACCACCATATTTCTTTCCTTCATTGCCAAATGTTTTACTGCATTTATAGTTAAAAGGATTTGACACCACTGTAAAGCCATAATATATTAATAAATAAAATGAAACATCATCGTTAACCACTAATTTGCTAAATGTAATATAATTCTCCATGAGTTGGAATGACAGCAGCTCTAAAATAAGAGGTAAGCATGTATAATAAAATTCTTACTTTAATTCTCTTTTTGACTGAATACAATGTGATTTACGATATATTTCATTGTAACTGTATATACTTTTGGTGTGAAACAATGAAGGTGTAGACGGATCTTTTTAAGATTCCATTATAAAAACAGTTTGCATATTTAAAAGATACTTACAAGAACTTAAAAAGGTGGAGTGTAAAGGTTCAATGTAAAGCAGTTTGTTAAAATTTTATATTAATCGTAGATTATTACAAATTTGTTAACAGTAATTTTTACTTAATTTTTTCACTTAATTGGGTTTAGTTGATCAAGAAAGTTAAGAGACAAACTACGATTTGGATTAATAAAAGTGTAAATTTTGGGGGGGGGTGTGGGTGGGGGAGAATTAGTATATTCAATACACACTAGGTCATTCAAGTATAGACTGGTCTTTTGTTTTTAACATTTATATGCACTTGATAAAAGTACAAAACATGTTGCTTTTCTGTGCAGTTTTGTTGAAGTTCTACATATTTTCTCCATGGAGAAGCTTGTGGATCCTTCTTTATAAAAAGTTGGTTTCTGCAGGCAGCTTTCAATTTCAAACATTAGCAGTAGTAACATCTACAATGCAATGTTAATGGAGAAAATCAACAAGGAATACCCCCAGCCCCAAAAAATGGTTGCAAGTCTCCCTGAAGTTCTACACTTCTATTGCACTCTAAACTCTCCTGATTTCGAGTTGGGAGTATAGTGATGAACCCATACCACATCCGATAAAATTATTTGTTACAAACAATTGTTTTCATCAAAATCAATTCATGAATCTTTGAGCCTTTTCTGATTTGGGTATGGAACCCATCTAGCGCAGATTTCGCAGAATCCAAGCTGCTTTGAGATAACTGAATAGGCATCCACTTCTAAAACAATTTTAACATCTTGTCCTTGAATGTCTGTTGCGACTTATTTTCTAAAACTTCACTCCTTTAGATTTGAGGCTCAATTATAGACTTGGATGTGTGACATCATATCTGCAAATTTTCAGGCAGTTTGTTGCCCTCAATCATGAGAAACTTCATAATAGTGTGTTGGACACACTATTGATGGAGCTAAACTAATGATGGACCTCTTCCTCTAATATGACACTACTGACCAGAGAGATATAGATGTTGAGACTGCTGTAGGTACCATGAAGACAGAAGTCTGGTTTATATATAATTGTTCAGCCTTTGATCCTGTTTAAAAAAACAAATTAGATTTATTATATGTAATATTTTTACGTAATTTACAAAATAAATTGTTCAATTCAACATATGGATGACGTAGAAAAACTGTGTATTCAAATCACATAATGGTATAATCTGCTTTTATTAAAGTAGTGTCTAATTATTTTTCATAGTATGTTGGATGATATTTAAATATTTCTTTTATTCTTTCTTCCACAAGTTATTTTACATAATTGAAAGTGCTTGACATTAAACTAGTTTCATTATTTTTGCAAACTAATAATGACAGACTACTGTCTGACCTGATCCATCTTTATTATCTTCTATCTATAACCATAACATGATTTTCTCAGTAATTTCTTGTTTTACTCCTCAAGAAGGGCTTCATGGAAATTCACATTTTAGGTTCATTAGAATATTCTTGGATATCGGAGAATATATTGCAGCTGATGGATGAATGCAGAAAGTATAAGAATGGTAATGATGAAGAAGGTAAAAGGAACTATCAGTAATTAAGAAATACTATAAACAGGAAGTGCAAGTTAGCAAAAGAAGAGTGGATTAAAGAAGTGTTCAGAAGTGGAAAGAGAAATGATCATTGGTAAAATAGACTGAGCATAAAGGAATTTTGTGGTACACAAATTAAAATGTAATAATGTGTTAAATAAAGATGGTACACTGATTTATAATTTGAAAGAAAAGGCTGGTAGGTGGGTGGAATATATTGAAGAATTATGTGGAGAAAGTGAATTAGAAACTGGTGTTATGGAGGAAGAAGAGCAAGTCAAAGAGATGGAAAGGGAGTTACATTACTGAGATCTGAATTTAATAGATTATTAAATATATTTGAATGGCAGAAAGGCTCCTGGGATAGACAGGATACCTGCAGAATTACTGCTCAGTGCAGGTGAGGAAGCGATAGATAGATACAGCAATAAACACCAATAAACTGGTGTTTATTATTTACAAAAAAGGGAAAGTTTCTGTCAGACTTCAAAAAGAGTGTTATTGTCATGATACCAAAGAAAGCAGGAGTAGATAAATATAAAGAATACAGGACAGTTATCTTATCTGCTTATGCATCAAAAATCTTAACTAGAATTCTGTACAGAATTTAGAGGAGAGTGGAAGAAAAGTAATTCTAGCTTAGAGCAAAAAAGATTTAGAAGAAACAATGAACGACATGAATGAAATCCTACGCAAGAACTATCGCATGAAAATAAACAAGACCAAACGAAAGTAATGAAATGTAGTAGAAATAATATGGATGGACCACTGAATGTAAAAATAGGAAGAGAAAAGATTAAGGAGGTTGAAGAATTTTATTATTTGGGAAGTAGAATTACTAAAGATGGACAAAGCAGGAGAGATATAAAATGCTAAATAGCACAGATGAAATGAGCCTTCATTCAGAAATATAATAATTTGTTTACATCAAAAATTAATTTAAATGTTAGGAAAACATTTTTGAAAGTATATGTTTGGAGTGTAGCTTTATATGGAAGTGAAACTTGGATGATCTGAGCACCTGAGAAGAAAAGATTAGGAACTTTTGAAATGTGGTACTATGTTAAAAATCAAATGTGTGGATAAAGTGACGAATGAAGAGGTGTTGCGGCAAATTGATGAAGAAAGAAGCATTTGGAAAAATATAGTTAAAAGAAGAGAGACTTACTTATAGGCCACATATTAAGGCATCCTGGAATAATCGCTTTAATATTTGGAGGGACAGGTAGGAGGGAAAAATTGTGCAGGCAGGCAATGTTCGGAATATATAAAACAATTAGGGATGTAGGATGTTGGGAGTTGTACTGAAATGAAACAACTGGCACTAGATAGGGAATTTTGGAGAGATGCATCAAACCAGTCAAATGACTGATGACAAAAAAAAGAAAAAAAATTTGTCATAAGCATTTGACTTTACATTTCATTAAAGAAAAGCTTTCTCAAGTGATTGTTATTGTAGGAATGTAAGAGATATCATATTTTCTCAGCAAAGATTTATGAAAAAGAGAAGATTTTTATTTACAAATTTTTTACAGTAGCATTTAAAACCATAATTAACAAAAGTTGCATGAAAATTTAACCATGCAAATTTTTGTATGTTATCGCATATACGATAACATAATGGGATATATATAAAAAACATTAACAAAAAGATGATGAAGTCAGGAAGTCGTCAGACAAACTGGCCTAAGCTGGGAGAGATTTCATACAGAAAAAGCCTACTGGTATCATTGATTTATTCTTAAACATTTTTATGTGGAAGATATTAGTAGTAGTAATTTATAGTAGCAAAATTGTTAAAAAAAAAAAAAAAAATTGTTGTTTTTAAATGTGGCTCTGCAGAAGAAAATTTAGGTAGCGGCATTGTGAGCTGGATTAATTGGTTAAGATGTGAATACAAATGAAAATTTTGAGATAAATAAAACCTTATAATTTAATCTTTCTTAAGAACACTAGCTATATCTATCTCATGTTCAGACATTTAGGGTTGTTTTTTTTTTTTTTTGTTAAATATGGGAAGCTATAAACATTAATATATATATATATATATATATATATATAAAACAGAAAAAAACAACCTCCTCCTCCTCCTTCAACCTCTGTAATTGTTTCTTGATTTTTCTTTTTTTAGACTAATGATAGCCTTTTAATAGTCTCATGAATTGGTCTTTGTAAAGCCATCATCAGCCATGCACGTAAAAATCATTGATTTAGAAGTTTCAATCAGATATTTGAAATATTTAATCCAGAAATGCTGATTTACTGTAAACATGTTTCATGTATATGTATATATAACTCGCTGAAGAAGAATATGAACCACTGAATATAAAAATAGGAAGAATTTTATTTTTTGGGAAGAATTATTAAAGATGGACAAAGCAAGAGCAATATAAAATGCTGAATAGCACAGGTGAAATGAGCCTTCATTCAGAAATATAATTTTCTATTCTACATACACAAAATTTGAGTATGTATGTAGAATAGAGTGCTAAGATTAAAGAAGTATTGTTGTAGCTCAATTCCTCCTGTGTTTTATTTGCATTTGATATGTCTCCTTGCAAAAGAATTTTGAACAGTTGTCCAAATTCTAATAAACTTATCAGTTATTAGTTTGTCATTAGTTACTAATTAGCTCCCAGCATGGAATTCCAAAACTGAATCCCTAGACTTATCAACTATGATGTTTGCATTCTTTTATTGCACATACAATATCTTCTATGAGTAAAATATTGTTAGTAAATAATTGTAAACATACACCATACAAAAGTCTTTCCCCCATACACTCGTACAAATTATGGTATAATGTTTCAAGATTTTAGTTTTTTATTGCAAATGCCTTACATAATCTGTTAGTGTGATTACAAGGATCACTTGCTTTCAACTGCCATTCGTAACAACTTATGACTTAAAATTGTTCATATTTGTTTTGTTTTGTTTTGTTTTTGAAGGGTATGTCACAGCCTGGATTAAGTTTGTCGCAGCCTGGTTTGAGCCAGGCTGAGTTATCTCAGGACAGTTACATCGTTGGTGAGTTTCAGTCCCAGATGGATGGACTGTTGTCTCAGGATTCTACATACCAAGGTGATAGATATCCGGGCCCTGCTGCTCACTTTTCTCAGGTATTCAAAAACATAATTTAATTTGTTACTTTATATTGTCTAAAAACGTATTTGGCTACTTCTGGACAGTAAAAATTAAATTACTTCTTGGAATGTGTAAAGTGAAATCTTGCTAATTTAAAATTCAAGGGGATTCAAGGAGTATCTAAAATTAAAAATAATATTAATCTAATAAAACTGGACTAGGTATGTTAACAAAGTTTATTTCAGTACGTAATAATAAAGATTATAAAGTTAAAAGTAGATGTGCTGTAAAGTAGAATAAAAATAGCTTTAAAGTAATAGGTAGCAGGTAGTTTAAACATGTAAAATGGAAAAGATATTAAGTTATTTATATTGGTAAGTGTAATTGCCACGTCAACCACTACAGTGGTATGTAATAGTGTAACTTGGGGAATAGAGTTTAAACTAATATTAATCTAGATATAGTTTAAAAACTGCCAAAAAAAAATATTATTTGACAAATTCTACCTTCATTAGCAGGAGCTAATGATTAGCATTTAATAACAAAGAAAAAAGTGTTTGCCAAATTTTAAATTATACATACACACACTAAAGCCTCATTCTCCCAATTTGAGTATAATTTTAAATGATTTAAATACCCAAGTGAAGCCAGTTGTGAATTTGCAGTTATTATAATCTATATAATCAGTATGGATTAGCTATTTGCTATAATAGCTTTTGAACAGTGCTTCTAACCGTTTAGAAACCTGCAAAATTCATGACACAGCCATCGGAATCTTCTCCCCGACTCATCATCATTATGATTGACATTTTGTTTCTTTCTCATCTTCATAATCACCCATATACAAAAAAAAAAATGATCCTCACTTCCATCAACGACATTACTCATGCCATACTTAAGAAAAGATTTAATGATAATTTTTTTTGTTCATTTGCAATCATGATGCCTTTACCTGCTCACACACGTCTATGATGTAGGCAGTTTCACAGATCCCCCTTTGGCATTTACCTGATAAATAACGGTATCAATCATCCATTTGTTTCCACTCTTCTCATGTATACTTTAGAAGGTTTGTTTAATGAAACATTGTGGGGCTATATTTGAAATGTTACTAGTTTGTACCAATTATTCGGGTCAGATCACTTCAGCAGGATTCCTCTACTGACAGCCCATATTGTGTGAGATGTCAGAAGAAGTTCGTGTGCCCTGTTGTGTTATCTGGATGAACAGGTTTCTTGGAATATCAAAAGAAGTGCACGTGACAAAGATCTTGGAAATCAAGACTGTGTGTAAGGCTTTGAAAAAAAAGCATAACAATTTGTAACTTCATTATATATGACATGCCATTTTTAAGGTTTATTTTAAGAGTAAAAAAGGGGGCCTGTGTGCCTTGACACACTAATTTTTTGTCACTCCCTTTTGTCAGATCTCATTTTCCCTTTTGCATTGCACCTCATCATAAATATTTTATTTTTCTATCGCACTAGTAGCAATTTTTATCGTCTTCCAAAGAAAATTATAAAAAACTGTAGAGTAATGTATTTACTCTAGCTAGACTAAGGTTACATTTATATACGTTAAATTTTCTTTTATTTCACTGTATCACTCTTGGGGAAGGTGGCTAGTAGTTATTTAAAATAGCTTTCATCAAAAATTTTTCTTTGGCATTTGACAATCTTATTAATTGCAATCAATGAAAATTTTTATTTATGTGTTTGAATTATTGGAGGTGGTGCTGCATCAGTGTTACATGAGTAATGTCATTTTATTTTTATTTGATTATTCAAAATTAATTCCAAAAAAAAACAAAAAAATAATATTAAGCACTTAAATTTACAAAAACAGGCCTTAATATTTATACATTTATGTTTTAGACAAAATGTGATGTTTTCTGATAGATAATTTTATGTGATTTGATGTAGTGGAGTATACGTAGGTATAGTATAAACATGGAATACTTTAAATTAATTTATTGTAGTACATGAATGTCTGATATGCAGAAAGCATTTAAGCCATGTTCATTTTTCAGCTTGATTTTTGTCAATATATTTATCAGTTAATGTGTTAGAGCTGCTTGAGTGAGGACCTCGATTTATTGCCTTTAAATAGACCAATGAATAGCCTTTTAATAGTCTCATGAATTGGTGTTTGTAAAGCCATCATCAGCCATGTACGTAAAAATCACTGATTTAGAAGTTTCAATCAGATATTTGAAATCCAGAAATGCTGATTTAATTGTAAACATGTTTCATGAATAGTGGTTGTGCAGCATATATATAGCAGGTTTATTTCAATTTCCTTACTATAAAAATGAGAAAGTTTATTTCACTGTCTCCTCTGATGTCTATAAGATCATTTTTGACGGTTTTGAGCATCACATATATTTTTTTTTTTAGGAATTTTTATGTTCATTAAACAAAATGAATTAATTAGTCATCACAATAAAGAAAGGTGTTAAACTACCGATAGTAACAAATTTCTCAGTTTAACATACTTCATTCCCTAATTAAATTAGCATATTCTGATTTATTACAAAACTGATTTACTATGATTAACATTCAAATGTCTACTTTTAACTGGATAGAGTGTAGTCGAAAAGTACTAACAAATGCTAACCCAAATAAAATCTGGTTTCTTTTATACATTTAACTAAGAATATATTGACCTACAATATTGTTTTCTTCCTAAACATCTTTAAAGTGAAACTATAAAAAAAATCCTTTTTTGATAATAAATCTTATGTTACAAATAAAGGATGTGATACTGATTACTTAGCTTAGTAACCAATTATGATGTTAAAAAATCAATGTTAGAAACAGCAAAAACATCATCACAACTGTGTGTGCTTACTTTTTTGGCTTTATGCCAAGAAAAATTTTGGTTACCGGTCAGCAGATTTTAAACATGTCTGCTGATATGTTTAAAATCTTAAACATTTTATCAACATGCTCTTATAAACATGTTTGCATTGGTTTTATATTTTAGTATTTATCTAATTCGCTGGAAACAAATACAGACTGGCATTAAAAATGAAAAAAAATTTTAAAATAGTTTTTGTGGCTTTCAGACCATAAGAGTTTATATAAGTTTGTGCAATGATAGCACTTCTTGCACAAAACATTTTTTATCATTGCGGGCTTTGTTGTTCATACGAAGTTTGGTAGCACAAGCAAAAAAAATTTAAATCTTTTGCTGTTGCTTGTTAAGAATAAAGTTTTTATTTAAGTTTGATTTTTTCCATGAAGTAATTAATTTTTGGTTTAGGATAACTTTAAATCATTTCGTTATCTTTTCTTCAGATACTAGGGTTTGAAAAAACTCACACAGTTGCTGCACAGAGAGAAAATCATGTTTTTTTTACCTTTTATGTATAAATTAATGTGTTAAAAATACTAAATTCACTGGTTCCGGCATGATTGAAGAGCTTAGTTACATTCTTTGCCACAAATTACAGAGAAGTGATGAATAGTAAGCACATCATCTTGGATTCTCATCCCTCTCGTGTGTTAGTTAATTTCATAAGAAAGCTACCTGTTATAATGGATACCACGATTCAACCTCTAGAAAATTTTGACAAGCTTTGCATTTCACATCCCCATGACCTCGAAACCATAGTCAGTTCAAAAGTTTATATATACGTATCAATATATGTTTCACTTTCTATAATTGCCGTAGTTTGGGCCAATCACTTTCAAATTGATATATAAAATATAATGATCCAAAATCTCAGTAGAGTTTGTTAATGGGCAAAATTGGACCATGAGGGTGTAATTGTGGGGGGGGGGGGTGTTGAAAAAACAAAATATCGCTATAACTTTTCAAGTTCACTGAATGCTGCTGACATTTTTCTGTTGGCTAATGGTTATATTGTTCAGTGTTATCTAAATAAACATCTTTAGGATGCTTAAAACATCTTGATGAAGTATTAAAATCTTCTTTTATGTGAATGTATTTTTGGTTTAAATAAACTTCCAACTCCTTAGGTTTCCTACTATTAAAATATTTCAATACAATATGAATTGTACAATTTTTATTTTAAAGTGTATTTATTCGCTTCCAAATCATCCTTTTTTTTCTTTTTCCTGTTTAGCCTCCGGGCATAACCATTGAGGTATTACTTCAGAGGATATGATATGTATGAGTGTAAATGAAGTGTAGTCTTGTACAATCTCAGTTCGACCATTTCTGAGATGTGTGGTTAATTGAAACCCAACCACCAAAGAACACCAGTATCCACGATCTAGTATTCAAATTCATATAAAAATAACTTCCTTTACTAGGACTTTACTAACACTGGAACTCTCGATTAACAAATCAACTGACTTGGGAAGACACAATCACCACTAGACCAACCAGGTGGATTTTTCAAATCATCCTGTATGATGTAAATAAAACACACAAGTATTAACCTTCAATAGAACAGTCATATACCTTCAATAGTTTGTTATATAGAGAGTTTAACGAACCTCAGAATTACAACAACCTCAATTTACAAATTCTTTTACTGCACGGTGACATTTAAATAAAACTACATATAAAATTATGTATTTAAATAAACTACATAAAATGAAATTATAACATACTGTATTAACATAATACAATGTGTAGTAACATACAGTAATTTTTACAAATTCTTTTTTTAAATAATAACATTAAATTTAGTATTTTGGACACCTCTTGTGAGTTTAAGGTAGTTATTCTTTTGATTTCTGTACCTAAATTGTACCTGTATACAAATGCAGTGTTGTTGACAATATTCAACCATGACATGACAGATTATTTTTATTGAACCGGTAAAGTGAAAATTCCCGACTCTTTTATAACCCATTAACAATAAAATTGTAGCAAAAGATTTAAATACGTGTTCTGCAGTTACTGTCTGCTTATACATTAAAGTAGCACAATTTTTTGAAATCCATTAACTAATGTAGAGCACTAAAATTACTCCTAACTTTTATTCGTTTAGCTAAACAAGACATTCTCTACATTACGTATTGTTATAATAATAATAATAATAATAATAATAATAATAATAATACAGTACTGTAACTGTTATTTATCTAATTATAAGCAGTCACATTCTTGGCTCTAAACTTCTAGCATATAAGCAAACTGTCATTAATAAAATTTATACAGTTCTGAGAATAATTCATTCTATTCAGTGCCTTGAACACCGTGGTAAGCATAGTATAGTTTCCATTTTGTTGTAGAAGTGAATTGTTATTGTTTAGCGTTCTGTTTATCTGTTGCGAGTTTAAATACAGTACATACTTGCTTTTATGTTTAGTTTAATCTAACACTATCTTATTTAATATAGTTTAATCTAACTGTAACTTTAGTTTTAGTTACGTGCAATTTTCTTTTAAAATGTTCATAATTATGCTGAGATAAATACTTTGTTTAAAGGGCAAAATATAGGTTTTTTGAAATTGTAAATAAAAATTTCTAAAACAAACACTAAAGAACTTTATGAAAAGTTTAATTGTGAAAAATACAAATTTAAGACATTTTAAAAAATAAAGATAAAATCAAGAAAGAATGGTTGAAGGGTGACAGGAATGCTAATTGTAGATGGCAGGCAGACTAAAAGCAAAAATAAAGAAATAAATTCAATTTTATTTAAAGGGTTCACACATGCAAAATCAGAAAATTTCCTATTTTGTGGCCTGTCGTGCAACAACAGGAGAAATAAATTGCAGCTAAGTTAGGTGTTACTACATTTAGTGCTTCTAATGGATGGCTAGAAAAATTTCTTGTGAGGCATTGTATTTCTTAAAATCAAATTTCAGGCGAGGCTAAAGAGGTAGACACAAGAAATAGTTATCCACTGGAAGAATAAAAGAAATAACTGCAGGTACGAACTAAAAATATCAGTAATTGCGATGAAACTGATTTATTTTTTTGAGCTTTACTAAACAAAACACTGTGTTTCAAAAATGAAAAGTGTATTGGAAGCAAACAATCCAAAGAAAGACTGACTGTTGTGATGTGCAGTTTTGAGGATGACATGTTACAAACTATTGGCGATAGGTCTTGGAAGTCTCGCTGTTACAAAAATGTCATTGAGTTACCACTGGACTGGTATGCAAATAGAAAGTCTTGGATGACATCTAAGATAATGAAAAAATGGCTATATAAATTAAATGAAAAAATAGTTAGTGAAAATATATTCTAGTGTTTTTAAACAATGCGTCGTGTCACCCTCATGGAAATTATTCTAACATAAAACTTGTGTTCCTTCCTCCAAATTTCAACTAGTGTAACTCGACCAATGGATCAGGGGGTTATTAAAAATATAAAAATTGATTATCGGAAACATATTCTGCAGTTGCTAGTCACCAATATAGATTCATGTTCATTTGTTCAAGAACTGATGCATAAAATTGCTGTTCTGGATGCACTAATGTGGCTCTCTTCATCATACAAACAAATTACAAATAACTGTTAAAAATGCATTTAAAGAAGCTGGTTACTGCGTGGAAACTGATAAAGATTATGTTCCTGATAGTGTACTTTGCGCAATACAACAATATTATAAGTTGAATTAATGTTGGTCAAACATTGGTCCGTGCTGAGGACTATGTGGATAATTGAAGGTTTTCAGACTGTAGATGAAATTATTTTTTCTGAAACTTGCAAGATTAACAAAGTTCAGAAGAAGGACAACAGGAAGGAGGACACAGAAAATGAAATTAACTGTTTCTGAGAAGCGTTGGATATGGTCACACAGCTGGAAGAATTTGTGATTTGTATAAACAGCGATGATTTGCAACAGAATATGTTAACTGCTATAAATATTATTGAAAATGAAAATTCCAAGAGTAATTTGAAACATAAAACTGTACCTGACTATTTTAGAAAATTATTTTATTTTAGAATTAGTATTTAGGTCATGTTGTATTTTAGGCTAAGTGAATTTTTTCTCTATTTAATTGTATTACTGAAGTGTATACTTGAAGTGAAGTGTGTAATTATTTTAAATGAAAGTTCGAAGGGTGTTATTGAAGCAAAATTGTACTTGATTATTTTAGAAAATGGTTTTATTTTAGAATTAATGGTAGATCATGTTGTGTGTCAGGCTAACTACATGTCTTGTAATAAAACGTAACTTTTAAATGAAAAATTACTAACTTGTAAAAATAATAAATATCCTCTTTTAGTGTAACTGAACAATTTTTTAAAATTAGTGGTTAATGGTTTCTATATGCAGTATAATTTCTAGATTATTCCAAATGTTTATTCTTGTCTAACTTCATTTTATATTTGTATAATTCATAGCACAGGCCTCATGAAAACTTAGCTGGATTTTTAATAACTCCGCAAGATTGATGAAACCTCTTAAAAATGGAATTCTTACTCAGTCCCGTCAGATTACGTTTTGGGGAGGTTTGCGCCAATCACTTTCAAAGTGATACATAGAATATAATGACCCAAAATCTCGGTCAAGTTCGTTAATGGGCAAAATCGGACCATGGGGGCTTTTTTGAAAAAACAAAATATCACTATAACTTTCTTATTAAGTAAAATACCAAATTCGTTTAAAGTTCCTACTATTCTTTGGATAAGGGCCTAAAACTTATCTAAGTAAAGTCTTTTGATATCACCAACCATTGACCCAGGAGGTGGAAAAAATGTGCGTTTCGAAGATAAAAAAAAATCACCTCATTAATAGGCACAGTATTGAATTGGTTTAAAGTGGTCCATTAGTCCTCTAAACATTACCTTTAGTGTGAAACAATTTGATATGACCAACCCTTACGGTAAGGGATGACCAAAATGTTGCTGGAATTGTCACAAGATGGGGGTTGTATGCTAAACATGTGAAATTTTTTTCACATGCAACCATTGTTGTATTGAGTAAATTTGAAATTATGCTTAACTTTTAAGGTGAAAAATCCCCTACTTAGCACTGGTGAAATCTACCTCTCTGCCTTCCGGCATGCCAAAAGGGATTTTTCCCTATCTTTTTTTTCTTAAAATACATTATTTACTATTAAAATACATATCTTAATCGATTTTTTCTTTATTAAAAAAAAAGAAGGTATATCACTTTCACATTGGTGATTTCTTTCGAGTCTGTTCCCCACTCCTTCAATTTTTCTGCATATGTTTCATATATTCATCCCCTTCTATCATGTTCTATAGTCTTTCTCAGTTTGAAAAAAGATTTCTCATAGTGACAGTGTTCTTCTAAAATTATATACATTTTCCCTTCTTAAAAATGACCAAAAGAACTAAATAGTTGTATCTGGTGTTAGCAGCCAGTAATTTAATTGTCACTAATAATTTATCGCTAATGATTTTTTTCCTTTCAGCCGTACTGATCATGTGCCAGAATGTCTTCGGGCTGTGGGAGCAGCTTGATGGCGAAGTGAAACGGTAGTGGCACAATTGGTGCGAGACTTCACTCCAAGCAGTTACATGCCACGTCACGACACAAGCGATCGCATCGTGGGAAATGGCTAAACATGGATAACATCGACCTTTGCGATTAAACTTGAGGGCAATTATTGAGTTTTATTTGACATTCAGATAAACACATGCTATATAATATTGCATATACAATTTTGATACCACTTTATTTGAAATTGTTGTAAACAATACCTTCCATTTAATAAAAGCAGAGCAGGTAATATAATGTTTTTATTTAAAATCATTTGTAATTTTGTGTGAATATTTATTTTAATGGATTTCATTTGTATTAAGCTCTGATAGTGAAAATTTTTTTTTTTATGTACTAATAATAAAAATCATAAAATGAATGTTGTTTTAATTATGATCATCATTATTGTAACGAGTGAAAGCAATTTACTGTTAAAAAAATTATTTGGTTATTTTACCAGTTCTTGTAATCAGTTAAATCAGATAAGTGGTTAATTATTTGTTAATGCATTATTATTAACTATAGTCAAAATAAAGTTTCATGAATTGCTCAAATTAAATTTGTAAGATGTTTTTAGTTTAATTAGGAATAAATTTTCTTCTTCTTCTTTTTTTTTTTTTGAGAATATGATGATGCTTCCTTAAACCTTTTATTCATCACTGTTTACTTTTACGCTTGTTTAATTATATGTCTAAGAAAAGAAAAGGAATTTTTAATTTTTTTCTGTTGCAATTGGAAAGTGCACAATCAAAATTATTATTATATGTTTTGGTTTTTTCTTTATTTTATTTTTTAATTTATATGTATTAAGTTATATTGATGTTAATTAAAACATGTTTTGATGGAATATTTTGATTGAATTAACTAACTTTAATCTGTGAAAATATATATTTCTACTTGGAATTATTTTATTTAATATCTTGTGTGAGTATATACACACGCAAGATTCATATATTTTCTCTTTACTTACTCCCTTTAACTTATTTATACTGGGCAGTGATTTTCATATTATTGACAAGGAAAAATATTTTTTGTTATTTAATAAATTAAATAATTGTTAAAATAAAATATTTATCGTTATATCTTCTTTAATAAAGAAAAATGAAATAATTTTAACTTAAATAATGAGAACCAGTTATCACAATGTAATTGTTTCATTTATTAAAATATTACAATAATTAGTTTAATTAGCCCTAATTTGAACTGTACTCTACAGATTCCTCAGTGTAAGCTAGTCAAGAAGATTACTACTGTTGTGTTTATGCTGAAGATAATAGTGACCCTGCATAGGGTCACTAAGCATAGGAATACTTATGGGTACAACGGATGGGTCTCTTATGTTATAATCTTGGTCAGATGCTCTGTTCACCTTACAAAGAAATGAATTGTTCTTTTTATCATTCATTCATATACTTTATGGCCAGGCAAATTTTTATTCTCGTTTAAACATTTACCTGCTTCATCACCTGTAAGTTAGATGCAATAGTTTTAGAACTTCTTACATAAATTCACTTTGGTTTTATTTATTTTGAATTATTTACTTGCATATCTGTAAAATTTCTGCTGCATTTTTCTGTTTTTTATAACAGTAAATTTATGAACTTTCAATCAAGATCAACTTCATAAATCATGTTCAAACACTTTATTAATCCATTGGTTAAATTAATGGAGTCAATATTTGCCTAAATATTTAAAATAAACAGAGGTAATCTTGTGTAATTTTTTTGATCCCAATATTTAAATCTGAAATCACAGGGAACTATATAAGTGTTAGCAACCTTTTGAGGCTGATTTCAACATATATGATGGTATTGTTACACTACAGGAATCAATCATATTTATTTGTAATTGTGCTTATAATTGATTGTAAATTTTTAAAATTTGTCTTTGCAAAAGCTCATTATCTCCTTGCAGTACTAAAGGTGCATAATATCAATAAATGTGACCTAAAAACCTTATCTTGACAAGTTTTTTTTTTAGATTATAAACCATCATTGCAAAATATTTGTATTCAGCCCCCAATTTACTGCACTTAAATTTTTTCATGGATAACGATTTCTCATTTCTCATCTCTAATCCCATGCTCTTGTTAGCAGCTGAAAGTTTGTAATAAATTTTTATTTTAGTGTTAATTGATTAAAGAAATATTTAGCTTCAGTTGCTCATACAACACTTGTAATCAAATTTCCTTCAAATTACTGTTTTTTTTTTTTAAATATTGGGTTTATAGTTTTTTTTCATGATTGTAATATATAAACTGTCCTTGTTTCCACCAAACTCAATTTTTCTCCATTTTTATATTCGTTAGTTAATTTTATTTTACTTTTTAGTTACCTCATCAATTTATGGTTAAGCATAATATGTATTTATTGTACTTTACCTAAAAATTAAACAATGTAGATTAATAGATGGTTTACACTCAGCACCAACAGATGGAGCAAGAAGAGTTATTTCTTTTTTTTGAAGTTCAGTGTAAGATTATGTGACTATAAAACTCTTGAAATTTGCTGAGTTACTGATCCCTTCATCTACTTTAAAAGGAGTAGATAAATCGTATCTGTAATAACATATTTGTAATAATGATATTTATATTGTGAGCTGCTGATGTAATCTTATACTCTTTGTTTTCGCAGTCTGAAAAATGACTATCCGAGTAGAACAGCAGTTTCTTTATTTAAAAATCAGACAGCTAAAGTAAACATTTGGAGAGACAAGAAGAATCAAATCTATTTATTATTTTTTTTAATATAGTATATCGGATTTTATTTTAAATCCTTTAAGTATTTAGGTTCAAAATATTGGAAGCAATTGTGTGAGAAGTAACCTTGTTACAAAAATTCTTGAGATGAAACACAACATATAAAAGTTTGATTTTGGTGATCAGCAATTCAAAATTATTTCTCTTGATATGTTTACTATCCAAGGAGGAAGCTTTTTTATTTTTATTTTTCACTAATTGTTTTAATTATGGGTTACTTGATAATATATAGAATAGTTATTTGACAAATATTCTGAAAAGTTTCATTAAAAAATTGATTGTATAGCATTGTCATTTTTTTATTACTTTGTTCTGTAAAAGAAAAAATTCACATGTTATATAACTTCTATTCAATAATTGTCCCTTGCTTTATTACTAATATCAATCAATGTATGGGATTGATAAAATATTTCACTATTATTGGGAAAAAAAAAGAAAGTATCCTTAATTATTGTTGTTCTCGGGCTTATTGTGAGTGATTTTTTTAATGTTAAGTGTAAGTATTCTTATTTTAACTGGTTTTTGGTAAAAGAAAAAACTCAATTTTAAGTTTTTTTATTAGACGGTGCATGGAAAATGTTAAAATTATTATACTATTACTATTAGTCTTTTTATTCGGTTATTATATTAGTCCATTCTTTCATACTTTCTTTAGAATGTTAAAGTTAAATTTTTATGTATTTTTATAAAAGTAACCAAGAATTATATATATATATATTTTTTTTTCTTCACTGAATGAAAATAATGTAGTTTTTCATACAATTCTATTATTGGTTAAATAATATTAAAATAAATTTTTTTCAGCTTTGCTAAAATTAAAAAATTCATATTGAATTTTAAAGTAAAATCTGCTAAATGTAAAAGACATTTGAAGTAAAGAATTAACCCCTTAAATTAATTGAATTATCAGTAAAATAGTAAATTTTTATTTTAAATCCTTTTAAAAATTTTTATTTTAAATCCTTTAAGTACTTAAGTTCTAAAATATTAAAAGCAATTGTATGAGAAGTAACCTGTTACAAAGTTCTGAGAACTTTGATTTTATTATTATACTACTATTTTTATTTTTTAATAGTTTATGGAACAATTATGTTATTTTAATCATTTAATAGCATGATTTAAGTTAGTGTTATTTTTGTTAGAATTTTGTTTTATCATTGTAACTTATTAGTTGAAAGCAATAAAGTATACTAAATTGATTAATTATTTTCTGTGTGCTTCCACTTACTGAACTGAATGTTTGAAGAATGCTTGGTTGCACAAATATTAAATATACAAATATTTGTGTTTTTGAAAATTTAATCAATTGATAAACTATAATTGATTTTTAAAGACATCCTTAAAACTACGCATCTTAGAGCCACATTAATCAAAATTTTATTTATTCCTTTTTGTGAACTTTTTTTTTAAAAAACACATTCCTTGTTTTTCGGTAAATCATACAGATCAAAAATTTATATGAAATATTCTTTGTCAATTTTTCAAAGTGGTGATACTTATGTAATATTGTACAGTATTTACATTCAAGAGCAGCCAGAACTTTTAACAATTTATTACTGATTTTTTGTACTTGTTCCTTATTCTTTATAAATATGTTGTGAATATTAAAATTTACCAAGGTGTATGTATATGATTAATCGGGGTTTATATTTATTAATTTTTTTTATTATTTTTCTTTGTTTTTCTTACTTTCTAGTTTTTAGGTTAACGTTTTTAAAATCATTCAAGTTCATTATATAGTAATAAAATTAATATACAATGAACAATTATATTTAAAGTTAATAATTTTGATTTGATTTGTGCTCATGATTACATACGAAAATAAACATATTATAATACTACCTTGTATAAAATAAAATAAGATAATTAAAAAAATAATGTAACAAAATAATCAAGTACCAAAAACAAAATGGTTTTCCGAAAATTCATATTGGTCTGATCACTTATACTCTTATCCTCTTCCCTATATAATGCTTGTAAAAATATCAAATAGAACATTGACATTAACATACATGTATACACGATGAAACTTTTAACATAAAAAAAATTGATGATAAACACAGACTACTTCTATATCTGTACTGAACAAAACTATCTTTTTTATCAACAATAAATATATCAACTTTGATTTAATTATCATAATAATCAAATAAACTTTGAATCTATAAATACTTTTTTACTTGATTGAACTTTGAATCTATAGTTAATGAAACTTGAAATGTGTGTGTTATTCATGTCGATCACAGTTCTCAATGATCTGCAGCATATCTTTGTTATTGTAGTGGCATTTTTCAAAACTTCTGAGGAGTTAAGTGAGGTGGTGACATAGGGTGTGTGAAATTTTTCAGGAAACTTACTTAAAGAAGCATTAGGCAAAATGTATGAATAGTATTCACATTTCATTTGTATTGGCAAAGATCTGGTTGATATTCAACCAAACCCAAATTATGCAAGTTTCAGCATAATTGGATTATTTAGAGAGGTTTTCTTAGGTTTCAGTCAGCAAAATTCAGTGGTAAAAATTTTAATTTGTTTGTGCTACTTTTATCTACTTTGTTCAGAGAGAATAAAAAAAGATGAATTTGAGAAAGTTTTAAGCGACCCTGATTTTTCCAAAATTATAACCAGAAATGATATGTGCTACCGGTATATAAATGAAGTGTAAAGCCAATGTTCATGAAATGAACCAGTTCAGATCATGTTAATGAATTTTTAAGATTAATATTGCACAATTTGCTCCTTCTGGAAAAACAACCAAATTTTTATTTTACTTTTTTTACTTAATGTATAAAGCAAGTGATGAATTATGTAGAACATCAGTGATTAAATACTACACCACTATCCAACCTTGTACTATGAAAATTTTATTTTTCCTTTTATGAAATGCAGATGGAAGGGAAACCTTTTGTTACTGTCAATGAAATGAAAATGTAAGCACTTGGAGGCCTTGGGCTACAAGTGATTACAAATTTCAGGGCAATCTCTCAGGAGATTGGTGAGTTTTGGCTAGCAGAACAACTAGCCCTATTTTCTGCTCCTTCTGTGAAATTAAACCGTACTAAAATTCTTGGGGTAAATTTTTTAGCGTTTTCTTATGGTTTTTAATTTAAGAAATTGAATAAATCGTTCAGACCTCTATCTCACGTAGGTTGCAAGAAAAAAAAAAAAGAGGTAAAATATGAAAAAGTTATGTCGGAAAATACAACAAATAGAAGTTTCAGGTTAACTTTGTAGAGAAAATTGATGTAAATAACATCTATTATATAAGAAGTTCAAATTTAATAAAAAACTAAACACAGACTGGATCAGATAAGTTATATAATTCTCAACAGAATAATTTACATACAAATGCTAAAATATGAAGGATTTAAAATTAATTTGAGCGGAGTTTGTGGTGTTAATTGTTTGGTCAGTCGTATAATGGGTGGTACATCAAACCACAGTTCGATGCTGATCGTGAATGTTTTGTGATAAATGCAAATGCTGAAGAAGCAATATTGAATGTGATCAAGTAATATTCTAATTTATGATGAATCCTGTTTTACAAGAAATTGCATTGTAAATTATGGAATCATTTTCACTTTTTCATTTTTGTTTGACCCTTTCATTATGAAAGACAGACACAGTTAATCATCTTTTTTTCATCGAGTAATTACAAAAGATGGACCTCGTCCGTCACTATTTGAGCATGTATATCAATTCTCATGTACATAGAGCATATGTTTTATATCGATTGTGCTATAGTTTCTTTTGTTTTTTTTTAGATAGACTGTTTACATTCTAAACAAGTTGTTTCTGAAGCTTTCAACTTTTCACAGATGACCTTACTTTAGAAGTTGTGAGCCAGCGAGAAATTAGAAACCCCAACCCTGTCAATGCAAAAAAAGCCTACCTCACATCCATAAGTTCAGTTCATGACTAAAGGTTCAGTTTCAAATCTTTGTTCTCAACATGATGTACTTTGAAATTACAATTAAAAACATGATCAATTAAACAAATGACGAGCATAATTAGAAACCATATTATTATTGAAAAAACAAGATGTGTGGTCCCTTATATGTTTTTCAAAAGATCTACTAGTCTATCCAATATAAACTTTAACGAAGCACATTCAAATTTGTAAACAACAGATTCTTGAAGTTTAACTTTGCTAATTGCAATGTTGTATAATTTATCCTATTTGTCTTATAACGATTAAAAGCTGCCAATTTATGTGCACATGGATGGATAGTGGGTACTACGAATGACAACACCAGTGTGAGGGTTTGTAATGTATACTAAAATCCAATTTGGTACTGATTTTTTAGTAATATTCAAATCTAAAAACAGAATAGAATTACAGTGGAGTCTCAGTAATCTGGGACTAAAAAATATCGTGACGCATACACACAAGGTGAAAAACTTCTTTTGAAAAAATTGTGTAAAAATAGTAATATGTGCATGCCTGTTTAAATGTAACAGCAACTGAGATGATCTGTTGATGATCACAGACAATTTTTTTTGTCTTCATTTATTTGACTGGTTTGATGCTTTCCAAGATTCCCTATCTAGTGCCACTCGTTACATTTCTATATAAGCGACTATTCCTGAATGCTATGTGGGCCTATAAGTCTGTCTCTTCTTTTACCTATATTCTTCCAAATGCTTCTTTCTTCATCAATTTGCCACAACACCTCTTCATTTGTAACTTTATCCACCCATCTGATTTTTAACATTCTCCTATAGCACCACATTTCAAAAGCTTCTAATCTTTTCTTCTCAGGTACTCAGATTGTCCAAGTTTCACTTCCATATAAAGCTACACTCCAAACATATACTTAGAAAAATGTTTTCCTGATGTTTAAATTCATTTTTGATGTTATATTTAGTCAGAAATTATATTTCTGACTAAAGCTTGTTTCGCCTGTGCTATTCAGCATTTTATATCGCTCCTGCTTCATCAATCTTTAGTAATTCTACTTCCCAAATAACAAAATTCTTTTACCTACATAGTCTTTTCTTGGGCTATTTTTATTCAGTTGTTAATCTACTTTATTTCTACTGTTTCATTTTGTTCTTGTTTATTTCAAAGTGGTAGTTCTTGCCATTCGTTGTTACTTCTAAATATTTTTTACTCGCAGCTAGAATTAGTATATCTATTTCTGCTAGCTCTATGTAAAAATTAAAATGTAACTGGGATAGGGAGCATACTTGTCTGACTCCCTTTTTTTATTACTGCTTCTTTCTTATGCTCTTCGATTATTACTGTTGTAGTTTGGTTTCTGTAAACGCTAGCAATTGTTCTTTTATCTCTATACTTGCTGAACTCTAAAATGCTGAAGATTTTATTCTAGTCTACGTTATCGTGCCTATTCTAAGTATATAAGTTGGTTTGTTTTTCTTTAATCTTCCTTCTATTAATCTGAGCACTAAAATCGCTTGCCTTGTCCTAATATTGTTCCTGAAACCAAATTGGTCTTCTAACATTTCTGCTCTCCTCTCAGTTCTTCTGTACAGAATTCTAGTTAAAATTTTTTATGCATGAATAGTTAAGCTAATTGTTTTGTATTCTTTAAATTTATCTACTTCTGCTTTCTTTGGTATCATGACAATAACACTTTTTTTTGACAGAACTTCTCCTTTTTCGTAAATCTATCTATCATTTCCTCACTTGTACTGCGTAGTAATTCTGCAGGTATCCTGTCCGTCCCAGGAACCTTTCTGCCATCCAAGAAAGTTCTTTCTACAATATGAAAGATGCTGTTTTTAACTTTGCATACGCTTGGAGAAAAGCACCTCCAAGTACTATAATTGAGTCATGGAGATCAATGTGGCAATCAATGCATTTTTAACAACTGTGGAGCAAACTTTGCCAAAAATTACTATATGATGCGAAGAAGCTGTGCCAGCGTTAAGCATTAAATAGGCTAAAGAAAGAAACATTGACGCAGATGAATATCTTTTATTAAATATATTATGTGAAGATTTTTCAAGAATTATTCATGACAAAAAACCATAATTCTTTTTTCAAGCCCATGTAACTGAAAACTATGTTAATTATGATTGTATTATATTGTTTTATTGTAAGAGTGTAGCTTATTCAATGTTATTGTTTTGTTTGTTTGTAAGTGTTGTGTTCATCGACCAAATATCACACAATACTAGTTGCAACAAATTTTTTTGTGGTATAGTTATTACAATATTTAGCCTACATATTATTTTTTAAAGAATCCAGTACTATAATTAATAATTCTAATGTGTTTTTCATGTATTTTTAAAGATTTGTTTTGCTAAGTGTATTGTACTAAATATAATACCCAATAATGATGTAATTGCAAAAATCCAGTAATTCGGCATCCCCGTGATTTTGACCACTACCGGATTATTGAGACTACACTGTATTTCTAAGTCTCAAGCTACCCATAAAACAACCAAAAATACCATCTTTGTATCTATACCAAAATTTGAAATATTTAATGACACTATGAACACAAATTTTTTTTTCTAAATCATTTACAAAATTTTAGCAGCTAACGGACTAAGACTTCAATAAAGTGTACATGTGTACACTCATTGTTGTTCTTTATCTTTGTGTGTTTTATCTCTTTTGGTACTTACCTTTTTGTTGTTTTACTTTTAGTATTCTGTTTGTATCATCTGAAAAAAGTACTGTGCACTGAAACAGCTGTAAAGATTTTTTTGTGAAAATTAAACAACATATCTGTCTACTTTCTTTTTTTATGGATTTTTAAGTAACAGCTTCATATATTGATTATTTGAATTGTATTAGGAAAATAATTTTAAGACCTGAAAAAATAACCAATGATTAACTCTATAATTAAAACCTTGTAGAACTAACTAAATATACAAATGCTATAATTAAATATTTTAGAAAAAACAACAGCAATCTCTTAACTTAAATTAAAAAAATCAATAACAATACTCAATCCATGAAAGTAGTTAAGCCATATAACGCATTGATCAGCAACTTTGATAGGTACACTTTGTCTAATATTTCTAATATTTTGAACCATGGTCTTAAAATGGTTAAGTAAGTAAAATAATATTTAAGAATCCTGTATGTACATGAGTTTTGTGTAAAAAATGACCAAACTTTTTAAATTGCATGCCAACATCTGCAGATTGTGGCTGTCATCATATCTTTGCATAAAAAAACAAAGTTAACTTTGCGTAGTTACTGCGCAGCAGGTGGTGGGGGATTCCCCACTATGCCGTGTAAGCAGGTTGGTTGTTGAAAAAGCCTGGTTAACACTGGGTAACCTGAACTGACATGCATGAACACATTTGCAGTGAAGTAGACTAACCCACAGGTTGGTCTATTTCACTGACTAGAGGTGAACTTAACGCAAATCAGTTGATTTCAAAGTTGAGAGTTCTAAGGTTCAATTCCTAGTAAAGGCAGTTACTTTTATATGGATTTGAATACTGTATCATGGATACTGGTACTCTTTGGTGGTTGGTTTCAATTATCCACACATCTCAGGAATGGTCAACCTGAGACTGTAAAAGACTACACTTAATTTACATTCATACATATCATCATTATTCATCCTCTAAAGTAATACATTATGGTGGTTACAGAGGTTAAACAGAAAGAAGTATAAGTAGCCGTCGCTAATGACAATTTGTTTAAAATTTCATTTTTTCATTTATTTATTTTAAATAACTTATTTTTTGTTTGTTTGGGGTAAATCATAAGTTTGTAAAATTTTTATAATTTACAGTATTTTATTTTACTTTTAAAACATTTATTTACAAATGTAAGAATTTAAAAATTATAACTATTTTAATTGCTCAATTCCATCCCTGTCATTAGTCTAGCTGCCCTCATTGCACACCTCTACAACCACATTGTTGTCACTGTCATTACCTGTCGCTATTATTTTCTTTGCTCCATATCAGCCTCTGTAATACTGCTCTTTCAGCCTCGAAGTAATTGTTTTCGAATTGCAATGAGTGATTGTAGCATTTCTTCCACTATGTTGCCAGCAGCTATAGTTATAGTATGGTTCAATTTATGTTGAACCATTTCTTTGATATTGATTTTATTACAGGTATTAATGGCAGCTATATCATTCTTTACTTTTGCCCAAATTAATTCGATTGGGTTTAACTCTGGATGATAGGGTGGCAATCTCAACATATTGTATCCGTATTTTCTAAGTATCCAGAGTAAACTCTTCATAACGAGGCTTGTTTAATTTTACGAGCTGATATAATTCAGAATTGAACATAATTGCATTATAAGGAATGTTTCATTTTTGTAACCAGTCCAGCAAACCTGCCTTTCTACTATTAGAATTTGGAGTTGGGTACAACTTTTAAACTGACCGTTCTGGAAGGTTTGGTATCAATTGATTTCCCCCCATTTTTCATAATTTTCTGTGTACATTTTGTCTGTATAATCCCTCCACTTGGCATCAGATTTAAAAATTATTTTTAATACCACTGTATTTGAATACCACCAGTCTCATTGCCTGCATGAACGATTATTAGTCTCTTCCCTTTATTAATATTTCTTTTATACCCGCTGCAATAGTTATCAGTCCATGCTTTGCTTTGCACATGTCTGGAATGAATATACAATTCATCAGCAAAAATTATCGGTCTTCCTCCCTCTGTACTTGTGTATTTTTTAAAATGGATGGTACGTTTAAAGTGTATATCATGATTTTTCTATTAAAACTTTTTGCTGTCATCTATCCTTTTCCACGTTTTGAGACCCATACTCAACAAAATTTTTCTCAATGTCTCATGACCAAAATTGAAGCCTAATTAATTCTGGTTATTCTTTTTTCAAAATATTCAGAATTTTTTTAATGTTGGCAATATATTTTTTTAAAGCTACAGCTGGCCCCTAGTTAGCAAAATATCTTGGTTGAGGCGTAACTAAAGTACTGAAAAATATTTTACAGTTTTAAAAAAAAAAAAGTTTTATCAACATCTGAATGTGAACATATCGTTCATATCAGTCAAGGTTACTCAGTATTAGCTGGGCTTTTTCAAAACCAAGCTGCTTCCATGGTGTAGTGGGGAATCCTCCCCCCCCACCCGCTGCGCAGTAACTACGCAAGGTTAACTGGACAACCTTCCATGTACATTTAACACCAGTATCTTAAATGTGTGCATTGTAATTCGTTAAAATCATCGTAACTGTCTGTGGGGTTGCTGAAGAAATTGGCATTAAAAGTGTAGGATCTTGCCAATAAATTCTGACTGATAAACTTGCAATGCATTGCATCAGTGCAAAATTTGTTTTGTTTTTTCTATTGACTAGAAACAGAATTGAGTTGAAATTGTCAGGAACTGCTTGCAAATACGGAAGACAATTTTCTCAATAACATCTTAACAGTTTTACGCAAAATTTTGAATGTTCATTTTTGCTTTATCACTATTTCGACTAGCAGGTTATGCACAACCTTACTGAGTCGGTCTTTTAAGAGTTTGAATTCCTTCTTTTAAGAGTATGAAAGAGTTATGAATTACGAATTCGCAAGTATAAAACAATATTATTCGGTTATATTGACATGGGTACATGAATAAATAAAAATAAGGTAGTGAACTAGGAAAAAAATAGATAATACAGAGTGTAGATTAATAAAGATTACTTAATGTGAAGAAAAGTTAATATGTTTTTTAAATATTTTAAGCAACATATTTTGATTTTGTTCATGTAATAAAAGGTGTTGATCAGATTTAAAAAAAAATAATTTGGAAAATAAAGATGTCTGCAACCAAACTTGTAAAAAGTAATATATAAATTACAGCTGGAGATTATATTTTATATGTCAATCAGTTTAATAATACATAGTAATAAAAAAATAAACTCTAGCTGATACCACGAGGGTTGGGTTCTGTAGACTGATGTTGGATGAATTTGAATTGAGAGAGACAAATTTTGTTATGTTTAATAACACTAGTTGACAGTTAAAAAATTCTGTAAATTTAAAATTTTAATTTTTCAATTTTTAATAAAAAAATTTTTAAGAAGAAAACTGAACATCTTTGATACATTAATAATTGCTATGAAAGAGTAGGCATCAACAGCTATGGTTATTAGCCCGTTGGAAATTGGCAGTGTATGAAAAGATGCTATGTTTAACTGAGACCTCTGTACAAAATGCCAAGACTAAATAATTAAATTTCACAGCTATGTAATTAAATTTTCAATTTAATAATTCAATTTCAAATAAACAAATAGTTTGTTTTCCGTGATAATCTTCAGATTATGATATAAAGTTTTATAATAATATATAAGTTTTATAACATTCAACTTGTAAGGACCAAGTTAAATCACTAAATTAAATAAACTTCTTGTATTTTTTATTCCACTTTTCTTCCCATTAAAACAGTATACATGTAAATTTATAAAAATAAAATCACAGTACTAGATCAAAAAATACTTTTCTTTTTAAATATTAAAATACACTTCTTAATAAGCAATACTGTATTTTACATGTGTTTATATATTTGTTTTTAGTAATATTTTTACTGATATAAAATTATTAAAATTCTTTAAACTCCTCCTTGACCTGCTTACACACATCACTGTAAATAAACACCAAGCTGTAAAGCAGACTGAAGAAGAACTTTCAATCCTGGCATGAATGATGCTATTTGAGAAAAATCAGGTCCCGAGATGAGCTGAGTATGTAATGCAAGACCTCCAGTATAATCACCGGTCTGAACAAGTTGTACCAACTGATGTAAACCAGCAAGAGTTCCAGGTGACAACTGAAAGAAAGTAATACAGAACAATTATCAGTTTTTTTAACTCGGGAATAATTTTTTTTTATTTTTATTTTACACAAAAAGAAGTTTATTAGTTTTTAAAAAAATTACATTCTGCTTAGTTTATCACATCTATCAACATGAGATCTACATCACATCCTGTTTTTTATTCATAATTGATAATAACAGATTCACCAAAAAAGATCTTTCTAAAAATCAATGTTATGATGATCCAAGGATTATCTTGAGAGTTAATTTTTTTAAATTTACATATATTATTAATCAGGCATCTCTGTCCGAGTCTGTGTACTAATTCGTTAATGATTTCAATATTATAAACATTTCCCAAATATCTTCATTAGATAAATGGCCTCATCAATTTGATTTACAACTTTGATACAACTCTTTACAAATTTGATTTGATTTACAACTTTGCTGTAACAGATAACATTTTCGTGTGAAGGACTGGAATTACTGCCAGTTTTTATTAGTTTGACCAAAATTTGTAACAATCTAATATAATTAATAAATTGGATATTGCAACTAACTTCAAAAACTTCACTTTACTCAACTGTTGTTGAGTCCAAAAAAATTTTCATAACTTTAATTATGTAATAAAATACTTTCTAAACAAAATAAACAATTTAAATATTAATACTAAATAAAATGAAAACTATTCTATGAAAACATAAATTACAATAGAGACAAATATTAGAAGTCATATTTATGTACTTTACAGTTTATTCAAAAATATTTAAAACAATAAATACAGAAAAGGGCAGAGAATACTGATGAGATGTGTGGACAGAAATGGTGGTTTTTTAATATATAAATAAATATACAAATTAAATAAATTAAGTTTAATTACCTTAGACTCTCTCAAAGCATCATACAACATTTCTAACTTTCTTGCCACCTCTTCAAGTTTTCTTTTAGATTGCTGTGAACATTAAAAAATAAAAAGTAGCAGTATAAAATTAATTTCTGACTTATTCTATTCTAGGAAAAACATTTTCCTAGAAAGTCGTGTGTTTGCAGTTCGACAAGGATATTGAGAAAAAGCAATTCAGTTTTATTGTAATGATTTTATTATAAACCTTACTGTAGCTAATATAAATTAATAGAAAATTATTAAAAGAGAGGTAACACAAGGTAATAATAATTTTCACAATTTACTTTTACTGTTTACAATTTGTAGAAACTTTAAATGCCACTTTGTTTCCTGTTCACAATGTACTCACCAAACACCTTCTCATACTTAACTGTAGAATTTTCATGACACATTCTTCACTTTTTTGTTGCTAAACACTCACTTCGAATATACACACAGTACAGCTGCCCATACTTTTGCTCATTCAAGCGATACTATTGTCCGCAACTGTATCTTCTAAGAAACTAGAAAGAATTTCTTTGCTTTTTCTTTTTATCAATTTCTGTTCATTTTATATCTCTTCTTCTGGCACTTTTTATTACTCGAAGCTTCTCTACCCATAAGTACTACAGACTCTAATGAAATGTGGACATCATGTTATATCCAATGTGACTGCTGATATAGTGTAGACTGAGGGAGCAGCAGTCAAGAAGGTTGCAGTTTTAAACCTGGGATTCTCATCGACCTAATTGGTCATCTATTTCATCTTGAACTGCTAAAATTGGGATCTTTGTATCTGTTGCTCTCAGTAGAGCTATCATACTTGATGGTAATGTTAATCTAAGATTGTGTAAATATTGAATGACATGGTGGAGATGATTACTTATTCAAAGTGCATTTTAAAGTGTGCTATCCCCCCAGGTAAGAAAGATAGAAAGTATATGACAATGATCTTAAGATATAAATAACATTGTACAATGTAGTACTTTTACTGTGCTTTGGATAATATGAATGTGATCTTATTAACTATTACTTATCTACTTAATATTTTTGTGCAAGAATTACATATTTGCTTTGCTTAAAATAAAAAGAGGACTACAAGTAGAAACCAAACAATGACTGAAGAAAATATAAAACATGCCTTCAGATATATTAATTACAAGCAATGTACTTCTGCTAAAGAATCATCATGCAATAACTAATATTAAAAAAATATTCAATTCAAATTTATTAAATTAAAAATACTGAAAATAGTCAATAAGAACATCATAAACTAGCTCTAAGAGTAATAGTATTTTTCTTTACAGTGCTTAAATGATTTTATATAATTTTCTCTTATTAGTGGAATTTTTATTTTTTGTACATTAATTTCACTTATAAGCTAACAAAGTTTCTTTGTTTCAAAAATATATCGCATGCTTATAACAGTCAGTTTACTCAAGAGCCTTATAGCATAGACCTTCCAGTGTTTATACTTTCAAGTGATAATACATGTAAATCTGTAAAATCAATAAAAAAATAAAAAAACTTTCTAAAGTATGAAATTTTTTTTACATCAGGAACCTATGTATCCTAATAAACTTTTCATGCTGATTTCAAATATTAAATAAATTTTCTCTATCAACCATTTTTTTTTTATGTAACAATGAAAGAAATGTAAGAATTTACATACATGCAGGACACTATTCAATTTACCTAAAAATTGTTTTCCGTTTGTGTTTGGCACCTGGAACATTCCTCTTCAATATTTAACAATAATCTGTGAGCATTTTTTTCACTCGTGTTCCTGGTACTGGTTTTCCATAACTGAAATATGTTTGTGGAAGCGGTTCCTGTGCAGCTGGCACCGAGATTGTCCAAAAAGATATCCAGGAGTGAATCCAAGAAATGAATTTTTAGATATTATATACCAAAATTTGTATGACAAATGGTATCATCTACAGTTCTTATGATGAATTTCAGTGGCATCTCATATTCCAATTACATTTCATTTTTATGTTAGAGGATGTAGTACAGATAAGTCCTTTCACTACTTATCCCTTTTATTTCGGTAACATAAATAATAATAGCCCAACAAACGGTCTTATAGTTCATGCCATACCACTGGTATGACAAAACTCGTGCTGATTACTCAGATCATGTGTTGATTAATCAGATGTTTTACAAAAGTCGAACAGCAGATGTGAGTGGCCCCTAGTTCTTATTCTAATCCCCAACTTTACAGCCAAAATAATTTCATAATATTTTTTTAACTTGTGGAGTGAAATTTCATTATTGTTCTTTAACACCAAACCTTAACACATGTAACAAAAGTTATCTGGATGATTAATAAACTTTCTTGGTACATTGATAATATTACATTCACAATGTTATGTTTGTATCTCATTGTATGTTTAGAAACCATTCAAAATATTTTTTTATGTACATCCCTAAAATAATAAATAGAATTCTGTACAAGCAGTACTTCTAAAATGTTATCGCACAAAAACTGTGGGTGATGAAAAAATATTGACTGCATTTTTGAATTCAGATTTGAGATTTCAAAATTGAGATTTCCAAATTAAAGGTTCTTTTCAACTTGGCTTTGACAAAATTCCTGAGTTAAAGAAATATATATTTCAAATAATAACTTAAGAAACAAGAAAAAAAAGAAACAAACTATTTTTTCAAACTGATATATAATGTGAAATAATTCAATACAATACCATTGCTTTACTCCGGCTGTAATAACTTTTCACCTAGAATACAATGAATTTCAAGCTATTTGCAAAAAGTGTAAAAATATGTTGCCAAATAAAAACTTACAGGATTATTGGCTGCACATGTGCATCGATTTCGAAGTTCATCAAACACAGTCTGTAAATGGACATGTTCTTCAGGTATAGGAAGTTTTGGCCGTGGTGGTTCAGATGGTTTAGTTAAAACAGGTGCTACACTAGCAGCTGGTGCTATAGTCTGCTGCATTGGTTTTGGTGGTTGGTTGTAACCCACATGTTGGTACTGTTGCTGCTGCTGCTGCTGATGCTGTAGACTTGAAGGATCCCCATAACTTCCATTAAACGAACCACCTGCTACCTAATGAATGAAATTAATTATTATTATATAATTTGAGTCTACAAACCAAATATTAAATGTACATATACTGTTATGTTTAATTAGATGTACATAATATTTATAATATTATGTAAATCAAATGATTCTTTTAAGATTGATATAGACTTTATTTTGAAGTATAACTGTCCGTTCATCTAAAAATGTGCCTAAAAACAGAACACTGACATATTTCTTTTCAAAAATTATATTTTCTAGTTAGTGGCAATTTCACAATCTTCATGACAGATTTATATGAAGCTCAAGAAAAACCTTTTTGCAGAGTTCAAGTGTATGGATGTTTCGACTGATTATATAAAATTTTTAACAATTTTGAAAAAATTAATGTCAAATAACTTTCTTATGAATGCTTCATGTGTAGATTTTACGAGGCATATTCATAAAGTTAAGGGGTGTTTGGTGATTAAAAACAATTAACTTGTGAGAAAAGGTTTTTACTTACAGTTTCAGTTTACCTACATATCTACTTCACTTTTTCATATAATCGTCATTCACTTCTAAGCACTTTTCATAATGTTGCATCAGTTTTTTTAACTCCTCTGTATAGTAGTTTGCCACCTGGGAACTAAACCAATTGACAATGACAGTTTTGAGTTCCTTGTCATTTTCAGATCGTTGTCCACCAAGCCACTTTTTCAAATGCAAGAAGAGGATGTAGTCGCTAGGTGCAAGGTCGGGACTATATGGAGGATGGTCAGAAAGTTCCCAACTAAAATCTTGAGTCTTCTTGGTTAAGGCAGCGGTTTGATGATGGGTGTTGTCATGAAAAAGGATTACGCTGGATGATAGTTTTCTCATCGTCGATTTTGGATTGCACGTCTCAGTTTGGTGAGCATTTTGCAGTAAATATCAGATGTTTGTTGATCCATGTTCCATGAAATCAACCAAAATGATGCCATTTTTGTCCCAAAAAATGGTAGCAACATTTTTTGACTCAAGTGTGGAGATTCCTAAAATTTTTTCGGTTTTCGGAAACTTGAATGGCGCCACTGCATTGACTATTGTTGTGTTGGTTTAAGATAATCACATCTCATCGCCCGTAAAAATGTGGGAAAACAAATCATCTTCATCTTGTCGATAGCGGTCCAAAAATGCTTGTCTACTACACATTCTTCGCTCTTGTGTTGGTCGGTGAGCATTTTCGCCTACCCACCTTGCACACAATTTGTGAAATCCAAGCTTTTCTGTGACAACTGTGTAAACAGAGGTGCATCCAACATGTGTAAATTCATCGGCCAGAGCACTAATTGTCAATCATCAATCACATCGCAGTATTCGGTTCACTTGTTTAACGATTTTGTTGGTCTGAATACTGGACCTGTTAGTCCACTCATCATGCGCATTTGTGCGGCACTTTTTAAAGTCTCAACATCATTCTCTAACCCTTTCCTTCACTCATTACTGTAGATCCATACACTAGGCACAACTTCTAATGAATTTCAGCAGCTGAATATCCTTTTGCACACAAAAATCAAACCACAGTGCGCACTTCACAACTGGCAGGAGAAACAATTGTTGCAGACATTGCGATCTGCATTCACCGGCAGGCAAACAACTACAAAATCAAAACAACTGCAGTGGCTTCGTAAATAGCCGATAGGTGGCCCTGCATGTGTGAAACTGTGTTCAGACCTGCTAACATTTAAATATAAGCAGACAGTTCTTACTTTATGAATATGCCTCGTAATTACTTAAAAGGTAGTGGTTTGGCATGCTGTAACATGTTGTCAGTAAGGGAATAACGAGTTCTCCAGAAATTATTCATTATTACTATTATTATTATTATCTGCAACTATTCCACTGTTATTTTTAGGAACAGATTAAAAACAAAGCTAAGAGTACATATTGTGTCTAGCATGATTAGAGTCTACATAATTCTGAAAAGAGCAGGCAGTCAGCTTACAACGGACTTTATTGATACCCTTTGTAGGGTGGTAAGAGCAGGGGTCACTACTTTAAATCCAAAATGGAAGCTTCTAACTTGGCTCTGTTTCTGAGTAAACTCAATTTAAAGAGTGATAAGTGTTCCAGTCTCATAATCGAGAGGTCTTAAGATTGAATCTCTATGTCTTTACTTTCATACTTAACCATGGTTGCCATTTTTATGTAGTATTTATAGGAACGTAATTTATAAGAGTTAAAAAAAAAAACTATGAATATTTGATAAGATGGGGAATGAAGCATTAACAAATAGAAAACAAACAGATTAAAATCAAACAAAACCATTAAAATAAATAAATAAATTTGAAAGTTAACATAGAACTTTTAAAAAAGAAACAACAAGAATTTTGGTCTAAATTAAAGAAGCCACAAAATTGGGAAGAAACAATGCAGAATTTGGTAGAAACAGTACAAGAATTAGCCCCCCTCAACATTAAGAAGAAACATGCTTGGTGGAATGGAAAGCATGAAGAAGTGGTCAAAAGAAGACATGATGTATGAAAAATCAGCAACTTCAATAAATCTATAGAAAAACTGATCATAAACCAAAATTTAAGGAACGAAATGCAAAAAATCTTGAGATGGGAAAGTAGAGGATTTATTCGAAATCACGTCACAGAAATGGAAGAGAACTTTAAACGAAATAATACAAGGACCTTTTACAAAGCTTTCAAATCAATTCATACTCAGTACCTAGCATAAGCTTCAAGAGGAAAAATGGTACTTTAGCATTGAATAATAAAGAGAATTGCAAAATACTTGTGGAATACTTCAAGAATTTCCTCAACTGTGAAACACAGTTAATAAAACTAGAGTTTCAAAACAATGAACCACAAAACCCAGAATCTAGCCAGCCCCCCTACCAAACAAGAAACACTGGAAACCCTCAAATCATTAAAAAATAATAAAGCTTCGAAGTGGTCAGATAAAATAATAAAGATGGAGTATTTGTGGAGTTGTAGAAGTTGGTAGACGAAGACTTTGTACAAAAGACTAAAGGAATGTTTCAGAAAATTTGGGAAGAGGAAAAAATTCTGAAATAATGGAAGGTAGCCCTAATACACCCACTGCAGAAGATAAACTCTAAGATTGATGTCAACAACTATAGAAGTATTTCATTGTTACCAGTAACTTATACAATACAGTCGAAAATACTATTGAATAGATTAGAACCCCAAAGAGATCATAAAATAAGAAAATACCAAGGAGACTTTCGAAAAGGATGATCATGTCTGAAATTGATTTTTAAATATTACGCATCCAGGAACAAACCCATCTTTGTATCTTTCATAGACTTATGATTCTGTAGACAGAGAGATGCTTTTCCAAACTTTGAGAGAACATGGGGTTGACCAGAAAAATTTGAACCTGATTAACTTACTCTCCCAAACACAGTCTCTAAAGTTAAGTTTATGGGAGAAATAAGCAAACCTTTCTAGTCAAAACGGGGTTTAGACAGGATGATTGACTATCACCAATCTTGTTTAACTTGGTTTTGGACAAAATGATGAAAACCTTTTGGCAAATGAATGATAAGGGTGTGGAGATTGGATCTAAAAATCAAAATACGATGCCTAGCTTTTGTCGATGACCTGGCTCTTTTGGCTGAATCGAAAGAAGAAATAGAACATTTAACAGAAATAGCCAGAAAGCAAGCCTACAGTTATCCTTTATCAAAAAAGAAATCATGACAAACATAAAATCAATCACACACAAGACAGTAGACTAAGTACGGAAAGATAAGTCACCAACCACTTTAAATATTTTGGAGAGGTTGTAAGTAGGAGAGGAATAAATACAAAAATCAATAAAGATAGAACATCAAAACTGGAGAAGCTTAGATTTATCAAAGATATTTAATAAGAAGAATCAATCCAAGGGCACGAAACTGAGACATTATACAACTATACTAAGAGCAGTAATCCTGTATGGGACTGAAACATTAAACCTAACCAATCCCAAAAAATTACTCAGGTTCAAAAGAAACATATTAAGGCAAATTCATGAACTGAGAGTAACAGAGGAAGGATAGACTGAAATATAACAAGGAGATCTAACAAAATCAAGAAGACCTGGAAACAGAAGTAAGGAAGAGGTTAAATTTCTTGGGACATATGATCATGATGAATACAGACAGGCTAAATAAACAAATCTTTGACAAGCTGTGGAACAAGAAAAGTAAGTCAAATAACCTTAAATAGATGGAAGAGGACCTCCTAAGGATTGGCTTAAAAGAAGAGGGCTGTAACAATAGAAATAACTTCAGAAGAATAATCTGCAACACAAGGTTCTTATGACGAAAAATGAAAACAGGAAGTGGACAGATGAGGAAAAGTGAAGCCATGCCAAACAAATGAGAAATGCATAGAAAAAAGAAAAGAGGCTAAAAAGAAGTGATATTTGCATGGTTCTAAGTTGGCCTATTTGCATAAAATATAAGTGTACAGAATGATATTTAAGTATGGAAACAGCTTTATATTGCACATCTGACTGGTACTTGAAGGCAGAAAGAAACGTAGTTCTACATAGTTAAAAAAAATCTGCATTACGGTGGGTTTTTAATTTTTGTCTGCCATATTGAATCAAATTTAATTTTTTTAAATAGGAAGATGGACATATGACACATGATTTTATTTAAAATTTTACCAGAAAAACAATGGTGAAACCTCTTTTTCTGTTAATGCCTTTGTTATCAAGTTAGCATTGAAAGTTGCAATGATGGAAAAATCTTGTTAACAATAAAACAAGGTAAATTGTGCTGCATGAACAATTTTTTGCATCTTACATTCATAATGCATGTAAAATAAGTAATCAGCTGTTAATTTACAACAATACAATTTGTATTACATTGAAACAGAGCAACTTATTAACCTTACTTCACCTTATTAGTTCAGTGTAACTTATTTCACCTTTTTACATCAACATTTGTAATGGTAAAATTTGATAGTGTTAGTAAAAATAAGTTGTAGGCCTAGTGGTTCAAATTTGATTTTTGGTGAAAGTTTTATTAGTTTCCTTGTTCATTTATTTAGTTTTATTAAATCTTCAAATAATAATGCCTTCTTTAGAGAAACCGAAAAAATAACTCTGTTGATGATGTATGGCGACACAGTTCAGCCTTTACAAGAGGTGTATGTTTTATTTAATAATAGATTTCTAAACAGAGAACCAATCAACTGTGATTAAGAAAGTACAGTGATATGAAGAAACTGGTATTGTAAAGAATTATCTTTGCACCGATAGACCAAGAACTGTCACAACTCATGCAGTCGATGTATTGCAGACCTTTGTTGAAGACCCTCCTCATTCATTGATTTGGAAAGCTGTTGTCCAATATGACATCAGTTATTTTTCAGTACAAATTCTTAAAACAAATAAATTTCACCCTCATAAGCTAAACTGGTACAAGAACTTTCAAAAGATGATTTTGATCATAGAGTTGAATATTGTGATATTATAATGCAAAAATTAGACAACGCAAATTTTTCTAATTCAATAATATTTACTGATGAAGCAACTTTTATGTTAAATGGCCATGTGAATAAGCAAAACTGTTGGTATTGGAGCGATAATAATCCCAGATGGATCTTGAAAGCTTAAACACAGCACCCTCAGAAAGTGAACATCTGGGTCTGAATCGTTGGTCACTGTATTGCAGGGCCTTTTATTTTAGATGACAGTCTTACAGGAGATGCTTACTGCAACTTGTTAATCAGTAGGATTTTACCAAATATCCAGGAAAATGTTGGTTGAGAATTAAAAAATAAGTTTGGTTTCAGCAAGATGGCGCACCACCTCATTATCATCTAAGGGCACGACAAATTTTAAATGAACAATTTCCAAATCGCTGGATAGGTCATAGAGGAGCCATAGAATGGACTGCCAGGTCCCCAGACCTATCCCTCTAAATTACTTTTTTTTGGGGTACCTGAAACATAATGTTTACAAAATAAGACCTGGAGACATTGATGAATTGAAAAGAAGAAAAACAAAATTATTTTTGTGTACCACCAGACATGACACAACAAATTATAAACAGATATTATTTGAGGTTAGCATACTGCCAAGCTGTAGAGCGGAAGCATTTTGAACATTTACTGTACAATGATATGTTTTCAAAATTTATTTCATTAGTAATTTATGGTCAAAAACATTTATTTAAAATTTACAAATAAATATTATATTAGTTAAGTGTTTCTATCGGATCGACCTCTCTGCTAACTGTTCAATAGTGAGTGGGGGCAGTCTATTGCCAGTCGCGTTCCAGTTGCCGACTCGGACAGTCCAGCGCTGTTACTAAAAGTATTCTAAACGTAAATTTAAACGTATTTCTTAAATCTAAACGTAAACTTAAACGACATGCTGTTTTATATACTGTATATATGTTATATAATTTCAATAAACACAAGTTATAACTTATTGCGTGAATATCTATTTCACCTTGCTTTATTCTCAAATAATAGTATTTAAAGTAAATAATATCAGTTGATTAGCCATTTTATTTGTTGTGTTGTTAACTATTACTTATTGTTTATTATTATCAATATTATAGCACTGTTTAAAGTTTGTAATTATGTGCATTACTAATGTAATATAGAAAAAAAATTCTTTGTGCAGTGCGGTTTTGTTTTATTGTTAATATGATTTTTTCATCATTGAAACTTTGAATGGTTATAACTTGATAATTGTTAGGAATGTAGGATGAAGGGGGTTATACTGAAATGAAACGACTACCACTAGATAGGGAATCTTGGAGAGCTGCATCAAACCAGTCAAATGACTGAAGACAACAAAAAAACTCATTAATGAAGGCATTAACAGAAAAACGAGTTTCACCACTGATTTTCTGTAAAATTTTAAATTGAAATCATGTGTCATATTGTGTCAGCTCCTACTTAAAAAATTCAATATGGCAGACAAAAATTAAAACTCTACCATAATCTAGATATTTGTAACTATGTAGAACCCCATTTCTTTCTGCCTCCAAATACCTCTCAAATATGCAGTATAAAGCTGTTTCCATACTTTTTCACCACCTGGTGTGTGTGTGTGTGTGTGTGTGTGTGTGTGTGTGTGTGTGTATGTATGTATGTATGTATGTATGTATGTATGTATGTATGTATGTATGTATGTATATATGTATGTATGTATATATATATAAAATGAGGTTGTACTGAAATTTTTGGAATGTTAATTAAGGAGCAGAATTAGTGATTTCTCATGGTTTTTGACCTGAAAATGTAATAAAATAGGTTCCAGAACCACATTTGCAGTATTCTTTGAGAAATCTGGGGTGAAAACCAATAAATCTGGATTAAAACTCTGTTTTTTAACAAACAATAACTGTTAAATAAAAATAAAAATTTAAACAAAACTTGTAGCGGATTTATTTCTGAGCAAAATGATGTAAGATAAGTTGAATAAAACAAAGAAAAATTAGAATTTTATTTAGAAACAGTACCTTAGAGCAAAGTACATTATACATACCAATTTATAATAAATGTTCAAAAATGAGCCTGCCATTTTCAAAACAATTCTTGGCATACTTCTGTTCTGCTTTTATTGCTCTTTATAGTTCTTCAGGGCTGTCCTTAAGTTGCTCAGCTGCATCCATACTGGAGATAATTAATTCCTCACAAATTTTTTTTTCTATGCAATATTTTTCATCCATCCCCAGACGCAAAAATCTGAAGGTGCTAAATCAGGTGATCTTGGCCAGGTATGTGGATATCTCAGGAATGGTCGAACTGAGAATGTACAAGACTACATACACTTCATTTACACTCATACATATCATCCTCATTCATCCTCTGAAGAATTATCTAAACGGTAGTTACCAGAGGCTAAACAGGAAAAAGAAAAAGAAAGGTATGTATGTGGATATCAACGACTGATCCATTTCTCAAGGAAAGGTTGATTTAAGTGAGTGGAAGAGGCACAAGAGAAGTGGGAGGGCGTGTCATCGTGCTGAAAGTATACTTTACATCTCAGCGCTAGAGGAACATCTAGAAGCAGCTGCGGCAATTCTTCTTAAGAACAAGTAGACCTCAGCATTTAAGTGGCCAGTTAATATGAACAGTCCAACCAACTGATTGTGAAGAAGGCCGCAAAATATGTTGATGCTAAATCTTTAAAGTTTTTCCTTCCTTCGTTTACATGGCCATTAACAATTTTTTCTGCTTATCGTAATTTCAATTGCTTTCAGTCTTCCTCAGTGACAAAAAAAATTAATGCATCTAAAATATTAAAAAATTGTTTATATTGATTTTTTAATAAAGATCAATCTTAGTTGCCTGTGAGACGACACTGGTTAATTGAAGGAGCCTTTAAATAATGTAACATTAAAATGGATCCTTCTTATAATAAAAATTCAATACCTGAATAGCAGTCATTCTTACCTGAGACTGAAAAGTGTTCACTTGACTAGTGTCTGTTACAGCTCCGTATAACGGGTGAGTAATTGGATTTTGTGGAGGCATTTCAACCTTTGGCTATAACATTAAGAGGAAAAATCATATTATAAACAATACAGATAAAAAATCATTATGTAAACAGTTAATGTGACTCACTCAAGAAAAAAGTCTTTGTAAATAAATGAAAAAATTCTTAATGAAGATTTAAAAAATGTAATTATTTGCATAGAAAAGTAGAATAAAGAAAATTAAATCATTTAACTTTTTTCCATTCAAATAGAATATATGAGGCATATCTGGAAAGTAAATACCATTTCCTTCTATAATCGCTGCAGTGCTGTATGGGCCACACAGTCTCATTCGTAGACTTTCGATAAGTGCAATTACAAGTACAGCAATGCTTGTTTACAGTCTAATAAACATTGTCTAAAATGTTCATCAATTAAGAATCCTGCCAACTGTGACAGTTACCTGATTTTTACATGTGAGAAATAGCAAACCAGCACATATTCATAAGAAAATTAGTGAGGTTTATTTTTAAAAAGCTACAAGGGATGGAATGGTTAGAAAGTGAGTGTGGCACTTCAATGACAATGAAATGTGCATGTCGAGCAAAGTAAGTGAGCTTCCTTCCATCATGAATAACAATTTGATTATGTGAGTGGATGAAAAAATTAAAGGAAAATAGATGGTTTACAATTTCTTCATTATGAGATCTTGTGAAATTTCATGAAAAGTTTTATATAAAATCGTGACACAAAAAAGCTATAACAAACTCTGTTCTTGTTGGGGTTCACAAAAGCTAGTGATTAGACTGTCTTTTCTTATCCAATATTAAAACTAAAGTAAGGATTTTCTTTTCTTACACAATAGGAAAAATGCTCTACAGTAATGGTTATATTTTCATTGGCAACTGTTCTTTGAAGAAGTAACAAAAAACTAATTACCAAACATGATAAAGAAAATGGTGTTAATTATGTAGAAAACTAGGTTAATTGGTGCTCCTTCATGTAATAATAAAATTACTTTGTTGAAAGTTATGCTTATTTTCTAATAACAAAACAATACTTACTTTCCAATATGCCTCAAATATTATATTTACTGAATGGAGTAGTACATACCCAAATACAAGTGTTCAACTTAAGAGGCCCCATCACTTAGTTTATTCTATAAATAACAGTTTACTGGTCAACACTTATATAATAAGTAGGCATTGAAAATGATATCCATCCACTTTATGTACTTTTTAACAGATTTGACCATGTTCCCGGCTACTCGTCATCCGTATCCTGTCTATTTCTTGAATGGTATAGGTAATGTTTGTCCTGCAGGTGTGTGGATTGCTCCTATAAACAATTTCTTTTAAGTAACTTCACAGAAAAAATTTCTATGTTTACCTTTCTTAGCTTCATTTTTTTAATATATGTTGACGTGTTTCAGAATAACTCCATTGTCAAAAACTTGTACTGGTACTTTTAAATTTCTGTTAGTCTTATATAACAATAGTCAATGTCCCTTCATTTGATGTTACGCCTTTATCTGCCCTTCTTCTTGTTTATTTGTTATTAATGGTACTTATCTTTTAATTTTACTTATTTATTTCCTGTTTTCAATTAATTAATTCTTATTTTAATTTCCAATTAAGGTTCTTGAAAAGAACATCCACTTGATTGTTGACCTGTTCATTTTATTGTTACTTTTTAATTTGAAAATATCTCAATTTTCTAAAATGTTCATTCTTCTTTCTTTAGTACAATCGTGAATTAATTTCACTGATTCTTCCATTTTCATTGGGGGTCTGTCTTTCTTTTATTATTTAAATGCGATGTATAATTAGAATCTTGTTTTTGATTTTTAAAAGATGTCATGTGTTCGCTATATCTTAATTAACTTTAGTTTTCTTTCCGTTTGTCCAGTATATGTTGCAATGCATTTACATTTTATTTTGTATATACAATTACTGTTACAAATATTTTTTCTTCAATATTATATTACTATTAAAAATATCTTTTAGTCTATTATTTGTATTTATAGCCATTTTTATATTATATTTAATAAAGAATTAATTGGGTGAATCTCTTTTCCCATAAATCAAGTCTTTGTTGTTTTAATTTTATTTCTTTTATTTCTATTTTTATTCGTTTTTGAAAATAGTTTTTAATTCTTTTTTACATGCCTTAATGGTAATTTATGTAGTCTATCTATTATGTATCTAAAAGCTGCTAATTATTATCTATTGGGTGATTAAAATCATACAGATAACATCATCCTTATAATACCCTAATGAAAATGGAAGAATCAATGACATTAATTCACAATTATATTAATTGAAATTAAATAACAATAAAATGATCATAAATGAATAGGCCAGCAATCAAGTGGATGTCCTTCTTAAGAACCTCAATTTACTGAAAACAGGAAATAGGCAAGTATAACTATTAATAACAAATAAACAAGAAGACCAGATAAGGCATGATGTCAAATAAAGAAAGGAATGTTAACTAAATGTTGTATAAAGAGTAACAGAAATTTGAAAGTACCAGTACAAAAAGTTTAGACAATGGAGTTATTCTGAAACGTGTCAACATAAAATAAAAGAATGCATCAGGGGATCTTGGTGATGGCCAAAATCCTTTAGAAATGACTCCTCCAGTGAAAAAACTCTGTAGCATCTCTGTAGTAAAGTGAGCACAGGAAGTGCCGCTGTCCTGCTGAAACTAGCATCCACAGTTTTTTTCAGAAAACTAGAGCCCATTACTTATCGCCTTGAAACTGCAAACCCATATGCCTATTCAAAGGGGAGATTCAAAGAAAATGTGTGGGTTTTCAGGGTTTGAACTATTACTATACCCACAAAGGTGGATTCCCTAACCTTTGCCAACACACAACATGAGATTTTGTCTCTAAATAAGTTTCCATCACGAATACACATTTTTCAATGGTTAAGCGCATTTTAACAAATAACAATATATGATTAAGCAACCTTGTTCAAAAGCCAATGCTTGACACAGACTGGCAATACTCAAATGTGCAGGCAAAACAGTCCTCTCCACAACAGCTCCAGTCATTCCAACATCTTCCACATTATTTTACCCATCTCACACCAGCATATGTAGTTTAATAAAAATATGCATTTAATGTAAACTACAGAGTGATGGGGCCTCTTTTATGTTGAACACTCTGAATAATGGACTTTTGGATAGACAAGCTAAACTAACAAGTTCATGGTTGCAATCACCAAATTACTAAACAAAATTTATGATTTGGAATTCTCAGTGTGAAAGGAGAAACTACAGTATTTTTGTGTTCTTAAAAAAAAAAAGAAATTGTACATTATTAAGATTAACTAACAACATAAAATCTGTCTTTTGTTCTAAAATTTAGGCAATATTTAATATCTAGATATTTCATTCATATTCTGAAATAACAGCAAGATTCATAAGAAAAAAAAAAGTTTGTTACTTGGTTGTAATACTTGTTAAAATTGTTACAGGGATAATAAGTAGTTTTCTGCCATGTATGTATTCCATGTATGTATTCCTTGAAGAACAGAAACTTTCAGAAACATCAGATCTTGAAGCTATGGGAATTAAGACAATATAGAAATATAAACACTAGAATATAAACATACAACACCACTACTCTCTACTGAATAACTAAGAAATATATGGGGAAAAATCCTATGCTTTATGGCATTTATCAAATTAGCAGTTGTGAATAATAATCATTACTGTTGTTAACACATAATTGTTACACATTGTAAATCAGGAGAAAACTGGCTCTTGAAAATTATTCAAATATCATGTAATTATCAAATTATTCATGAACCTCGGCAGTAAATTTCACTTCTTACATTTCCTAAAAGCAATTATTCTATTTAACTGATAACAAAAATTCCTACATTTTGAAATGAACATATATAATGAAAATGAAAAGAAATTTGAAGTGTTATTTCAATCATGTTATCTACAAATGCAGTCTATTATTTTGTTTCCAATATAATGAATTTTAGTTAGTTTGGTGGTAGAAGGTAACTGTGATTTACTTGAAAAAATTATATTAAATATTTTGTATGGACTCTGAACATTGAATTTTATATTGAATTGACAAAGAATCTGTATGATCAATGTAAAGAATTTATTTCACATAAATGGAGGCAAAATTCAATGTGGTGAATCCAAGATGGGCAAAAATTTCAAATACACTATAAATGTTGTTAACTATATATATATATATATATATATATAAACACTTTTCAGACACTAGCATCTCTCAATTTTTTTTTTGTAATATGAAGCTATCACTGTGTGTATGGCCAAAAATAAATAACTTTGTAGGTTATTTGGGTGCTGAACCCGTAGTTCATACTGGCAATGTTGATATCAATTTTATTAAATTTCAAAGATTTACCAATCTTTAAAAACATTTTCTTGAATTTATTTATTATTTAGTTAACATTTTTCCAGATTTAAAAGGATGATGGTCTTCATAAAACTATAAACCTAATAAATTAAAAATATTTTCTTTTTCAATAAATTTTGTACAACTAATACGGTATAAAAAAGTTTGATTTTCAATACTGTAAAATCTCTTGTTGATATCATTAATAATAAAATATAGTTAATCGTGTTGATATCGTAACCAAATAATCAATTTATATGTCACTATACAACTGATGATAAATGTAATTCCCAATAGATTTCGTCTGTAAACAACAAGCCTGTAGATAATCATTCCATGAGAAATTAAATTTTGATCAACAAATACTTTGAAGTATATATAAATCTTAAAAAATAACTTATGTTATTCTATAACTTGTAATACAGAATGTCAGTAAAATAATAGTGGGGTTTTAAATGGTTATAGCTTTAGAACAAAGCATTCTAAAGAGATAACTATATGTTAAATGAAAGAGAAACACTCCAAGTTTCTTGTTCAACAGATTTTGATGTGTGCTCCCTTAGTTGGCCTGCAGATGTCAAGACCGTATTCAATCCCTTGCCATACATGGCAGAAAACATCCAGCATGATGTTTTGGTAAACAGCTTTGGTGAACCTTTCCTTTAAATGGTCCAGATTTTGAACCTGAATGGAATACACTTATGTTTTTACATAACCCCAAAAATAGAAATTCATGGGGGTAAGATCTGGAAACTGTGGGGGCCAGGCAATCCACCCTTCTCGTCCAACCCATTGCTGAGGAAATTTTTTTTTAAAGAAAATCTTGCACAATTGAGGCAAAATGTGGAGGAGCTCTAAATGGAAAATGGAATTCTCTGGTATTTGGGGTGCTGCATACCCTTCTAACATATTCAGGAAGTTGTCATTATGCCATTATGCCAATGTACTTGTCCAGAAAGGCAGTACAACAGAAAGTTTCAGTGGTGTTGCTTCACCACTGAAAAAGAACTTTTTAAAAAATCATCAACCTGCTCTAGCCTATCCAGAATGTTTACAGTGAAATCAAATCGTTTCACTTTGCCGTGGATAAAGTTGTTATAACACCTGAATTTTGTTCAGAGTGAAACATAACCATCTTTTTAACACATTGTGAACAGTTGTTTTAGGAATGTGAACTATCTAGAACATTTCCAAATGGATTTCTTCAGGCTATGCAAGAAACTTTGTTTGCTTCATTTCAATTGTTTCATTAGAAACTGATGGCTATCCTGAACATGTTTGCTTCACTAAGCTGTCTGTTTCTTTCAGTTGTTTCTCCTATCACCAAATGTATTTTTTATACAGGGTCTTCACTGTACACATGACAATATTCATGCCTAACACATGTAACTGACTAAAACGTAGCAAGCTGTAACACATATTGAACCTTCCTCTGCACCACAAACATGATGACTAATGAGCACTTGCTGTTTGCGAATACTGGAAACACTATGCACATGCTCTAGCTTTTGCACACATAAACTCTGAGTTTCTTTTTCATTTAAGTACAGTTCATCTCTCTACAGTGCTTTGTTCCAAAGCTATAGCCATTTAAAACCCCACTATTATTTTATGGATACATTGTATAATAATACGACCAGCTGTACATTTTGAAGAATACAGAAAAAACTTTTTATACTAAAACTACTAAAAGTTGTGATTTATACAGTTGTCGATTGAAGTTTAAACTTTGTTTCCTTTAAATTTAATGATACTAATTTTTAGCATGCTAATGTTAAGAGGATCGAGTAGAAAACAAATTTTTTCCTAGGTAAAAAGTTGACAACTTAAGCACTATTAATGACTATTCAAGTCTTAAGAAATTAACAACCACATAAATAAAATATTTATAACAAAAAATAAAAATTACATTAATATTAGATAAGTAAAAAAAATTAGTTGATTTTACAATATTTATTGCTTACTACTTTGAGAGATATATCTACTACAGTACTAGCTGGAAAATATGTGCATCTTTAGTACTCTAGGTGAAAGGATAACTAACTAAACCTAATACCTCAGAAACATTACGTATATTAAAATCAGAGCAAAGATAAATATTAAAATTATAGTCAGAGCGTTGGATTAAAAACATGAATGTACAGGGAAAATCTTCCTGTTAAGTACCCTATATATACATAGGGTACTTTTTAGTAACTTATTTGGTCACAGAAATGATTTCAGTTACTAGCAGTGAAAATGAATATATACACTTTTATGAAAATAACCTCACAATGGTTTTAATTTAGTTTTCATAATGATTTTAAGTTTTTCTATAATGTCCGACTTTCTCTGAAGCACTTTCATAATTTAGTCTTTATAATTTTATACAAAAAATGAGATTGCTAATGGGACTAATTTGATGAAACTTAAGAGTTGTTAAAGCCATTATTTTACTTAATATTATTCTTGTGTTTACTTTAAAGAAGATTAATAAACTTCATTATACATAATTTCAAACAAATAATTTTGCTTTAGAAACAACTTAATTACTGTGCATCCCCTACACAAAGTAATAAATAACATTTTAAAGATTCTGAAACTCCCAGGTATCATGTTCTAATCAAACTTTGTAATCTCTTATATATGTTTGATTCAGAAAATATTACTTTAATTTTTTACTTTTAGGGAATAAGAGGTTTCTTTCTTACAAACAGATGTCAATTTATATTCTCCAATAGGAGGGTACAAATTGGCAAGAGAGCAATTTATAACAAACTCACTAGATTCTGTGCAAATGGAATGCGTTTAAATGAAACTAAAGACAAAGAACTTCTATTGAATACATTTTATTCAATAGAAGGAGATTATATAATGAGAAATATTTCACTGTTCATTGTATAAAATTCCACATGGAAAACTACTATGCCTAATTTCTGAATACACCGTTTCATGGAAGAATTACAAAAAGCAGCAGGTATTGCGTATCCATTTTCAGTATGTTTCTCATCAAAAGTGTCTGGAGAATGATGAGGTTCAATATTTGGCATACATGTTTACCTTCCAAAGTAGGCTGACTATGGCATTAAGTTCTGGGGAAATTCAACAATATTATAATTATACAAGAAATTATGTAGCCGGTCTGTGAATTCTACTTCAAGAATACATTGCTAATCCCTATTTAAAATATTGTTAATATTTACATGCTTAGCAGTGTACGATTTGGAGAGCTTGAAATTAATAAAACTAACTTACATTCTATCACAACTTAATATGAAAATAAATACAAAACAAGAAATAGGAAACAAGTTCAAAGAATTTTTATGAATAGTAAGTGCACAAAAGTCCATCAATAATGATATCAAAGTACTTCAATAAAAATTTCTGTATTAAAGAAATATCAAGATAAATTAGTTTATAAAATAATCACAAACATCTTAACTAAAAACCCTATATATATATACATAAGGTAAGTTGACAATATCAAGATTATTTTACGTTTGAAATGAAATCAATAATGCTTTTAAGATTTAAACTGAGAGTGCTAGTTAGTAAATTAAATTATACACAAAATAAATTTATAAAGCAAGGAAAATGATGCTAAGAAGAAAAAAGGTTCAAAAAAGCTGTTGTAAAATCAATAAATAAAAACTGCTTTAATACTATAATGAGAAAACTTTGAAAAGTGCTTTATACAGCACACTAAACAAATTGCATAGAAAACAGGGCTGTGTGAAAGAACTGGGGTTTTAAATATAAAGGTAATGAATGGCAGTGATTTTAAGAAAGTAAAAACTACTTAAATTCAATTCAGAAAGCACATAAAAAAGTATTAAGTCTAAAAAGTAATGGATGGGAGGTCAACAAAAAGAGATATGAATGTCACAGATTTTTTAAACTACACCTCATGTTCACTTGCAGACTGAACAACTAGAAAATTTATAAAAGCCAGAAAATATTGACAATCCATTTTTAGCGTAGTATTCTATGATGTTACAGAGCCAGATTCAAATCCCATTTAGAAGTAACTGTTATTAAAGGCACTTATCAGTTTAGGTTAAATTAGTTGAATATTCTCAGGAACTATTAACCTGAACTAAGCAAGATCAAATATCAAAATTTAATTGGGCTGATTAAGCTGTTATCAAGCAGGATTTGGTCGATCAGAATAATCTAACAAATAGTATGAAGGTAAGTAAAGGGATAATTTAACAGGGTGTAATACCAGTAATATTTTTTGGCGATAAAATCCCAAAAACAAATTCATTGAAATTAGTAGGTTACAAAAGCTTGAAAAAATTGGTATGACAAGAAACATAAACTAAAAGAAATAAAATAAGTTAATAATAAATACAAAGAAAGGACTGAGTTAAATAGTTACTGAAATGATTACATAAACTAGAAAATTCTCAAAAACCATTTAGTTTAGGTTTCACATAATTTTTTATAATCGGTTTTAAAGCGTTTTCTAGTTTTAAAATTTAGTAAACACCATTTAATAAGTAGCTTATACATAGTGATGGGTAATAAAAATAACAATTTTTATTTACGTATTGGTACAAATCGTTTCAATTAACTAATCAATGAATTTATTATAGTGATTTATAATTTAGTTTAATACATGTAAAAACGGTTTAATTTAACAGAATACAAGTAACACATCTTTTAGAACCATGTATCTTTAAAAAAAACGAAATAATTAATTACACCTTTCATAGCACATACAAATATCTTATGAACGACTTCACTCTACAATTTGATCTGAACAGTCAATAGGATCTTTCATTAAATCACATTATGTTCAAGGGTTACAAATACATTAATCAATTACGTTCTTAGATGTATATTTAAAAATTTTTTTTTAATTTTCAAAGAAATGAAAAACACAATTCATACTTAACTTGATTTCATTTATTTCTAATAAAAAATATAAGCAATAAAATAATCTAATATCAATTTTTCTAATTTTTTTGTGTGTACAATAATAATTACAAGTAAAATAAATATTACTGATCAGTAATATTTAGTAATCATGGTAATATTCAGTATATTTATTTTAAAAATCTAGGATTTTTAAAGTGCTAAATTAGTAGAAAACATCATATACACACATTAACTTAAATTTTGAATCTTTATTTAATATTTAAAACAAATGAAAAAAGGTTAGTAAAAAATATGAAAAATAAAAAGGAATTTAAGGAAACAAATATTGTTATAACTGAAAAATTAACTATATGACACGCACATACATAAACACACAGTAGTGCACATATACATTAACATTATTACCCTAAAACAAGCAGCTGTTAGATGACTGTTGAATCTTTTAAAACATATTGTTTGAAAATTTATTAAATCCCAGGTAATTGTAAACGTTTAATTAAAGTAATAGCAACAATTACTTTGAACATGTTATAGGGAAACAAATCTTTAATATAATACACCTTGATGTTAATGAATTAAAATTAAAATGAGAACAAAAACATTTTTTTTTAATGAAAAAATTAATTGTTAGTAAAGAAACAAGAAAATTTAATTGATAAAAAAAAATTCACTACCCACATCATAGGCTTTGTACTGTCATTGAGTCCAACTGTATTTGAACTAGTTTCAAAACAATTTTAGTGAATTTGCTAGGAATTTACTAAGCATGCTACTAATGCCAATGCCAATGCATGAAATTGTACCTTCTGATTCCAGCAACGAGTTCCAGCATGTACAGCAGACATGCTCTCATAATCTGACTGTGAGAAAAATAATAAATTATGTAAATAATTTCAATGACATTTATTAGTCAATATTTTAAAACGATAGATCATGAAATGTCACATTTCTTATACTTTCCTGTAATAAACCTTGAAGGGAAAGTACATATTAACTTAAACATCACATATCTGAGAGATCAACTTCACTTAACAGTTTCTAAAGTAAGTAACAAAATCCTGATGGTATTCTATGATATGGAATAAAAAAGTTAAGAAAACCACACTAAATAATTTTTTCCCTGAATGTTATCCATGAAGGCATACTTTGTGAAGAAACAAAGCTATAAAATACAATAAATTCATCTTAATAATTTAGAATGATTCATCTAAACTTCCTAAATATAAAAAGAATTAAAAATTTTAAGAAGCCTTTCTGGTTGATAGGCTGTTTTTAATACACTAATTTGACAATACCATAAGATATTTCAAGGTTTTCAATAGAATTTGATACATAAACAACATACAACACTGTCTTGATGCCAATTGAACAGCCTATGATATAAAAACTAGATGGAAGTGCAACATTTTTCAACTTACAACTGATTAATATGTTCAAAATATTAATTCTGAAAATTAATAGCTTTTTCGATGAACTTTATTTGAATGAAATTACATTCTAAACAGTTTCTTCTAAATTCTTTAATAACAAATTGATAAAGTCTCATCAATTTCTTATAACCTTTAAAAAATTCTTATAACCTTTAAAAAATTGAAATCTTTTCTTGAAATTTCAATTTACCACTAATACTCGGACCACCAATTTTTTTCAAACCTGACAATTTTCACTAGCAACAAAACTTTATAACGGAACCAACTTCACGCAAATACAGACGTTTCAGGTAAAAGTAACACTGATGATGACAATAAAAAGCATACAAATTCACCTTCTTTAAACAGTAATTCAAGAATAACATTTAATTATGTAATAATAAATTATTAATATACTTTAACTTTTTAATTAAAATATTACTTTTATATTAACAATACCTATTACTGACAATATTGTAATTATAAATCAGTTTACTTTATCGCTCTTTTCCCTACTGAATAGATAGGTGAAGTTCACTTCAGTGGACTAGGTATGCCAACGTACAAAGATATACCTGGCTCTATGAAGAAGACAACAGGAATTTTTCATTTCCATTTATGCTTTTCAGCCTGTAATAGAATGATCATTTTGGAAATTGTTTATATCAGGTATGGAATACCTTGGATTAATTTCAACATTAAACTGTAGATACCAAACAAAACAATTTTATGAAGTGATTGCAGGTGTAACAAAGACCCTTCTATTGTCCACATGCTCCTCAAGATGGCAAGCATGTAGTACGGTGTCCATGTATATCAGTGCATGAGAGCCCTGAGAACTTCAGTTGGTAGGGGCCTAGAGTCAGTGCAGTCTGCACATCCGCTCTCTGCCAGGATAAATGCCGGTTCCACCGGAGTACTGGCCAGACCTCCAGAGTTAGTAACTCTGGAGTAAAGGTCTACTCCAGTGGCTAGCCTTGCTACTGAAGGGATTAATTCATCATGCAGTTTGAACAAACTATCGTGGCAGAAAGTTCATGTAGACACCCTTGTTTAGAACCAACTATGTTGCTGAAAGTGAAATGGAAGAAGAATTTTGAAACAGGAAGAAATCATAGTGATTTAAAGAGTCTGCAACGAACTGCTATCAATGACTGTTCACCCAGATCTAAATACCTGATCATTACAAAGGAAGTTGCAAATTTCATGAGGGTAACTCATCACTCTTTTTATTACCTTTTATTATCACTCATGAAATAAATAATTGTGAAGGAGGCCCAGTAAAGGAAAAAAAAACTTTCAACGGTCTTTACATTGAGATGACCAACGACATCCAATCGCTGAAGATTCTTGGATTAAAGAAAATAGGTGAGTTTGTTGTACACATCGATCCCCACAGCGCCCTCAATACCTCAAAGGGTGTTGTGGCCTGTTGAGATCTACTCAATTGTTCAACTGTGATGTAATAGGACTACATATGGTAGAGTAGGAACGGGTAGAGTGGAAAAAAGGATTATAGCCTGCATTACAGTGGAAACGAAGGAAGATCTGGCAGGTATGGAACAGCTTTTGAGCCAGATTATGACTGGATATGTAAAATACAAATTAAAGGAATGATTCAGGAATATAACTATGATTTCAGTCTATATGCCAACAGAAGTGGAAAAAGTTGAACGTTCTATGAAAATCTGGCCAGGGTGTACAGTGGAGTCCCAAAATATGATATGCAACAGTTGTTGGGAGATTTTAATACAAAAATAGGGAAGGAGTCTTCTCTGGCATAAGTAGCAGGCACATACATACACTCCACAAAGAAAGCAATGTAAATGGAAGAATGCTTGCAAAGCTGGCTGAGGAGCAAGCATTGTTAATTGCCAGCACAATGTTTGAACAAAAAAAAATCTACCTGGTTAGCTACAAAATGCAGAGAATCAATATAGTCAATCAAATTGACAATGTGCTGGTGTCCAAAAGATATGCAAGCTCCATAAAAATGTTAGAATAGCACAAGGCCCCAACTGTGACTGATCATTTTATGGTCAGAACTGCGCAATTTTGCAGAAGATGTCAATGACTGATAGAAGACCAGCATGAAGAAGACCAAAATAGGACATAGAGAAATTAATGAATGAGGAAAGGCGGGGAGCATATCAGAATCCTGAAAGGAAAATTTGAAGATGCACAGAGGTAAATAGAGAGAGAACAAAGTGATGTGAATGGAATGTGGGATGCCATGAAACAGGCAGTGTTGGAAGCAGCAGAGGAGATCAATGGAGAGAGAAGAGTGGTAAGGAATATAGAATCGTTTCATGGAGAGTGTAGAGAGATGGTGTTAAAGAAGAATCAGCTTAGAATGGCGATGATCCAGAGGGAAACAAGACAGAGTAGAGAAATATAGATGCTAGGAGAGCAGCTAATAAAGCGATAAGAAGGAAAAAGAGAGAGTACATGAAAAGTAAGATAGAAAGCGTAGAACAACTCAATAAAGCAAATGAGTCAAGAAGGTTCTACAAAGCTATTAGAGTAATGAATACTGAGTACCAGACTAATGTCTGGGAATGTAATGATAAGGAGGGAAACATAATACGAGAGGAAAGAAGGGCTAAACTTTTTGAAGAGCTAAGTTACCAGAATAAATATATGCAAAAAATAGAAGATTGGGTACCAGAGTACAACACAGCTGAAGAAGAAGTGCCACAGCCTGTCTTTGGGAAAGTTAATGAGGTGTTAAGAGATTGAAAAACAGAAAGGCTGAGAAAACAGAAAGGTGAGGATTCAGTGATGATGGAAATATGAAAGTATGGTGAAGAGGAACTGACAAGGTGGATACACAGACTGATTCTGTTTATTTGGAGAGAAGATGCCAAGAGACTGGAGGAAAGGATTGGTGTGTCCTACATATAAGAAAGGTGACAAGTTGACTTGCAGTAATTACCTATTACTCTGTTAGATGTAGCCTAAAATGTTTTCTGAAGAGTCCTGACAAATAGATTAAGTACTTTGGTGAAAGGAATAGTTGAAGAATGCCAGTGGGGATTTGGACCTGGTAGCTGCAACATAGATCAATATTTGTGTACGGCAATCATAGAGAATTTCTATGAACACGACATAAGTTTACATTTATTATTTATTAATTTTAACAGGCAAAGTAAAGTTAAGGTATTAAAAGCTCTAGAGAGTTATGGTATTCCCAAAACATTGGTGAAGCTGGTGAGAATGACCATGTCCAATAGCATAAGTGTGGTATTGAGCAATGGACGAATGAGTAAAGAGTGTGACGTAGCGGAGGGAATCAGACAGAGAGATGTGCTCTTGGTTATTCTCTTTAACCTAGTGCTTCAAAAGGAATTGGAGAAGGCATATGAGAGAAGTATCATAAAAGAGTGGTACAAGTACAGGCATAAGTGATGATGATGTCCTGGTAGTGAGAAATGAAGGAGCCTTGAAGGAGACATTTGTACAAGTAGAGGAGACAAAAATGGGTGGACTGGCAATAAACAAGGGAAAAACCAAATATCGGAAGATGAACAATGCAAGAGCAGGAGAACAGGGAGTGAAATGAAAATTGGAGCATACACCTTTGAAAATTTCAGAAATTTTACGTACATGGGAACGGAAGTAATAGTGACAATAAGTGAAATTAATAGTGCCCATGGAAATTAAAAGAATTATGCTTGGCAACTATGCATACTTTGCCAATGCTAAGTTAATAAGATGTAAAATTATCACACAAAGTACTAAAATCTATAAAACATTAATTCGACCAATTGTGACCTATGTATGTGAAGCATGGACCTTAAACATGGGACATATTAAGAATTTGAAGATGTTTAAATGGAAAATAATAAGGAGAATAAATGTTCCTGTTTTTGAAGAAAGAACAAGGAGGATAAGATGAAATACTGTAAGGACAAAATATAGTAAAAGTAACAAAGTCACAGAGAACTGGTTAGCTGGGTCATGTGGAAAGAATGACAACAAAGATTGCAACGTGGGATAATACATGGATAAATAGACAATACTAAGAGAAGAGGCAGGCCAAGAATGTGCTGGCTCCAGGATGTAACAAAGCATCTGACAGCTATGGGAGTGAGAAGATGTAGAGAGGTGGTGAGAGTCAGGGAAGATTGGAGGCAAATTATAGAGGAGGCGAAAGCCCATGTCAGGCTGTAGTGCCAAAATAAGAAGAAGTCAGTGCAGAGTCTGCCCATCTGCTTTCTGCCAGGACATATGCCAGTTTCACTGGACTAGTGGGCCAGATCTCCTGGGTTAGAAGCTCTGGAGTAAGGGTATACCCTGGTGGCTAGCCTTGATACAGAAAGGATTAATTCATCATACAATTTGAACTGTCGTGCAGAAGCACACATGCATATTTGCTTGAGTGATGAAGAAACTCATGGAGAGCCATGTAAGAATCCTCCTGTCCTGTGCTAACTGTAAAGAACAACATTCATATTGATCAAGAAAATGTCTTTTACCTCGTCTTGTTTACATATGAAGTTTAAGAAGTGAAAATCTTACAGGTCAGCTACTTCAGGGACAAAAAAATTGTAAACTGCAAATCAGGAGTAACAAGATGTGTTTAGGCAGCAGCTACTCAACTGTTGATCCAGATCCGCTCCTAGGCAACCTTGCTCCAAATTTGGTTACAATGATAGAGAATAATCAACAATAGAATGAAGTCTCTCTCAAAAGGAAGCTACGAGATCTGTTCAGAAAATAACCAAACTATATTTTTTTAATCTTTGTTATTAATTTTACAGATTATTGGTCGCTGACTCCTTCAAAGTACTTCCCTCCCCTACTCACAGCGGTGTTTCTACTTTGAGAAGCGGTCCTGGATAGCTTCATTTGAAATGGTCTTTAAGGTCCGTGATGAATTTGTTTTAATGCCATCAACAGTCTCAAAACCATATCCTTTCATCACTGATTAAAATTTTAGAAATGAGAAAAAATTGCAAGGGCCAGGTGTGGTGAGTAGTGAGGCTGAGGAAGGACAGTCATTGTCATGGTGAAGGAACCATGAGCTGTGTCAGCACAACTCTGGTCTCTTTTTGTGTATTTTTTCACATAACCAATGTAAAATGCCTTGATATTAATTACATGGTTCACATGTGATAGTAGCAGTAGTGATAGTAGGTTTACTATTTCACCTTCAGACAAGAATTCAAAATGCACAATTCCATTAAAATTGAAAAAAACAGAGTACCACTTTGGGATTGGATCAAGACTCATGTGCTTTCTTGGGGTGTGGAGATCCTTTGCCAATCCATTGTGAACTTTTGTCTCAATGTCGTAGGCCATTTCATCGCCACTTGCTTGTTCAAGAAGTTGCTGATAAACGTCCACTCAATGTTCTTTCTGCTGTTTGGTAATCAGACGAGGAATAAACTATGCTGCAACTCGATGTATATTCAATTTTTCAGTCAAAATGTCATGGCAAGATCAAATTGAGAAGCTAACCTCTTCTGAAAGTTTTCTGACAGTCAATCAGCAATCTGCACACACCAGATTTTTTATTTTCTTAACATGAGTGTCATGAGTTGAAGTTGTAGGCCTTCCTGGTTGAGGGTCATCTTCAATTGACTGATGACCACTTTTAAATTGTGAAAACCTTTCATAATATTGCATATGACCCAGAACATCTCTCTCGGTAAGCTTGTTTCAAAAGTTACAAAATTCCTGTGAAAGTCTTCTCCAGTTTCATGAAAAATTATACATTGTATTGTTGCTCCTGAAAATTGCACATTATAAAAATCGCTACTAACATTTAAACAAGTTGCAATCAAATAACAATAATATGAAAACTAGAAGACATATCAACTATCCAAGAACATGTAGTTACAGAGGAGGTTATACAGAACACAATGCTGCCAACTCCAAGTCAGTAAATATCTCTGTTAGCTCGTAACTAAAAATGTTCTGTTATTTTCTGAATAGACCTTATGCAACCACCAGATAACGCATAGAGTACGAATAGCATCCTGAGCATAACATGAAGGAAAATAAACCCGAGGTTCAGATTTGTCTACGTTATCTGTCAGATGAGCATGTTAACAGAGTAACTGTTACAGAACCCCCTAAGGATGCTCTGAAGCCATGTACTTCTGATGAGATGGTCTCACAACTAAAACCAAAAAGGGGGGCTCTGCTTCCACCCTTGCTGAGGTAGCAGCTGGTGCGACTCCTGTCATGTGGGTGTCTCTCCAGTTTTTATCTCTGAATTGGCATCTAAACTGAGTGCCAAGCCATGCCAATCCTTGTCCACTGCTTTCTTGGTCTCCAAGTTGGAGCTATATGGGCAATGACATACTTATAGAACACAATGCTCTTCGGAGAATGGAGAAGAGAAAAAAAGGATGACCAAAGGGCAAACCCCGAGCTTAACTGCCTAATGTAAATGAATTGATTTTTCAGTGGATATTTCTCAAACATCCTTGAGCTTCAATGCTTGGACATGGACCCAATTTATACATGTCTACAAAAAACACATTTCAGCTGGGATGAAAATTTCAAGTTAAGAAGATATACTAGTTTTCAGCAAAATCAACCACCAAATATAAGTGTTAGAGGTGCAGTAGCCAAATTAGCATTGACTAGAGCTAACATCAAAATGGTTGAAATAAACACAAATCAGCAGGTGGTCGCCATCAGAATAAAGCAGCTGCTGTAGATTACTACCTGCAGCACATACCTGCCGAATTTTGACTGAAAGGAAGATGTCATAATGCGATTAAGTGCTCAACTTTCTTCACACATACTTCAATGCACAGTCTACTTGGGGGTCAATAGAGTACATCCCCAGGGGAAGAGAATTAGAAAATTTGCTTTTAAATTCTGATTTCATTATTTTAAATGATGTCTCAGGAATTTATTTTAATGTCAAAGATGGATTCATGTTCCGTATAGATTTACCTTTTATAAATCCTTTGATTGTACAAAAATAATCTTTCAAAGTTTTTCAAGACTTTCATGGAAGTGATCACTTCCTGGTGTAAAATACAACTGATGCTACAATAAAATTATATCCCATCTCCAAAAGATGGTTGCTTGATAAAGCAGACTGGTTGAGCTTCACCGCTAATATGATACTTCCTGAAACAACTGGAGTTACTGAAAATGATGTTGATGCTACAACCAATGTTATATTTGACTTGGCATCAAGACATATTCCCAAAACAACCGGGAAACTCAAGAAGTCACCTCTACTGTGGTGGAATGATGAAATTATTGAAGCGATAAAAAGAAGAAAAAAGCTTATAACGGTTTCCAGAAAAATCCAATGTTGGAAAATCTGATTACCTTTAAAAAACATAGGATGTATGTGAAAAGACTTATGACAGGCTCCAAAAACTGATCCAGGCAACAATATGTGTCCTCTAGTAACAGAAACATGACTTCATCAGACATTTGAAAGAAAGTGAAGGCTATCTGTGGGGGTAAAAACTTTACTTCTATTTTTCTGTTTAGCCTCCAGGACCACCGTAAGGTATTACTTCAGAGGATGAATGTGGATAATATGTATGAATGTAAATGAAGTGTAGTTTGTACAGTCTCAGGTCGACTGTTCCTGAGATGTGTGGTTAATTGAATGACACCCAACCACCAAAGAACACCGGTACAAACTCTGCTCCTATAACTTGTCTTCAATGTGACGATGAACATATAGAAACTCCAAATGAAATTGCTGAATTATTAGCCATCCAATATTGAAGCCAGTAAAGAGGCTAATTAGGAAGAATTTTTCAAAAATTAAACGACAGAACTTGAGGGTCAGCTAAATTTAGGAACCAAAATGAATTTATCATATAATGTACCATTCAAAATGGAAAAACTTGTGAGTGTTGGAGAAAATTGGCAATACAGGATCCGGTCCAATGAAATACATTATGCCATGATCAGACAGCTAAGCACCGTTGTAAAACTCAGATCGTTAAAACTGTATAATCAGATTTTGTGGATTGGAATGTACCTGTGGCAGTGGAAGAAAGCATATATTGTTCTAATTTCAAAAAAAAATGATAAAAATCTGGCCATCCCAATAGTTACTGTCCTATTTACTTCACATGGGCTATTGGAAAAATCTTTAAAAAATGATAAACAATCGACTCGTTTGGATTTTAGAAAGGTTTTTTATCGTAGCATCAAGCAGGATTTCAATAATACTATTTAACTACTGACCAAATGATCAATTGAGAAAACACTATATACAACAATTCATCACTAGGAAACACTGTGCTGGAGTCTTCTTTGATCTGCAGAAGGCTTTTGAAGTGACTTGGCATCATTTACTAATGCTTCAATTACATGAATGTCTGTAGTTTTCAAGTAGGTTTATAATGAGCATTTGTTAGAAGAGATTGGAAGATAACACACCACAGGCTCACTGTTGAACAGTACCTTGTTTGCAATCACCATCAATAAACTGATATTCAGTGAGGGGGTCCTCCGATCTCTTGACTTTGAAGAAGTTAAGTATATGTTTAAGTGGAGTGTAAAATGAATAACTAACATCTTAAAAAGATCTGCCTAAAACAATTAATTAAACAGATAAAAATTCAGAAAATACAGTAAAGTTTAATCGGGAATCTGAATTAAAATAGTTGTTTGAAACTATGCATGTTGAGTAATTCAAGTTGAGTGTGTAATTCAGATGAAAAATGGAATACCTATTACAGTGAAAATGTTGAGATCAAATCCTTAAATAAAGATTACAAAATGTATTACAACGTCTAATTTAATGAAGATTATAGTTTGTGGAACGAACTTGTAGGTATTTCTTTGTGGTCACACACTGAAACATCACCACTCTTGTGCATTATAAGTTTATAATAAATTTCTATATATAAAACTTGTTTATGAAAAATATTTGACTAGCCCACTGACTGCAAAGCACTATCGTATCTCATAGATTAAAGCACTATCGTATCTTATAGATCGTATCTGATAAATGAAGATTACCAATATTTTATCTAAATAATGAAAGCCATGTAGTTGCAGAAAGAAAGAATTGTATAACATGTAAGAACAATATAACATGAGTTCTTTTTTTACAGAAATGTCCAATTCATGATAGTTAGTACATTGAACACACAATCTGGACATAAGTGATGAAAAGTCTTTTCTAAAATATTAACACTGTTAATTACAAGATAAATTTTAATTAGTTGATTATGACTCAAGTTCTTTTATGTAAAATGTTATTGGGCTCTAAAATATACTACAGACACTGAAACATCTTTTTAATATTACTCATTTTTATTATAATTTGTTTTTTTTTTGTCTGGTTATTGGGAATTTATTGAAGATAAGAAGTTTTTGTTTAACGTTTTATTATAGTGTTTGTCTACCTTTTGCATATGAGTAAGAAATAATGTTATGGATCTTGACTGCAGGACCAATAAAAAAATAAATACCAACTTGTACTGAAAATGTGTACACAAATAGTGATTTGTCCTATGTCTCCAACTGGTGGCGACTATAAATAAGTATATATGAAATTAATATTACAATTGTGAAAATTTTCAGATTACAGATATAAAAGTTGTCGTTCATAATTTTTTTAATACATCCACAGCCACTATTTTTGTTTCATTCTCAGAGTCAACTTTCTTAACAAAAATTTCTTTAGATATTATTTCTTAATTAGCCGGGTAAAATAAGTGTTTAAATAATAGAATTTTAAGAAGACATCACTTTTGCTTTACATCAAACTTAATAATTTTACTTAGTTATTTGATATTATATAGGAATTAACCGTGATCAAATGACACTAAAAACCATATTACAAAAATCAAAATAAATTTGACAACACCGTAGATTTATCAGTCAACTTGACTGTAGGTAAGTAAAGATATAAATATAATATGAAAAAATTTGTTAAAAGACAAATTTCAGTATTTTTGAAAATAGTGAAAAAATACAATAAAAATAAAATACTTTACAAAAGAAATCCTTTCTCAAATTGAGTATAGAAATGTAAACAACGTGTGGTCTCATGACAGAAAACAAATGCATTATTCAGACTATTTGACTTGGTCTCTTAATTGTTGTAATGCATGTAAAAGGATCTGAAAAATAAGGATATCAGAGTTTTTTTCTGAAAATAATAATACTACAGAGTTTCTTAAAGGACTGAATATCACTTACATTTTGGAAGCATTCACTACTTCTGAGGTGCAGTATTGAATTCTGTTTAGCAAGGGAAACAGATATTCACTTTTCATTTTTAATATAACTAGCATGGGATGCTTGTTCCTGAGAACAGCTATGACATTTTCAGGGGTTACTTAGAACTCATTCAATCATATAAATCCATTATGTGGTTTAAGAAATAACAGACAAAGTAGTTATGACCCTCATTAAAAAGACAGATTCATAATTCATTACTAAAAAGAAAAAAAATACTGCCAGGTCCAAGTAAAAATTTACATTAAATAGAACAAAAAAAGTATTTTTTATGAGTTTAAGAAGTAAAAAGATTGAAAAATACTGTAATAAACTAAGCCTATTACACAAAACTAGCAAGCCTAATGAGCTAAAAATTTAAGATCTTGTAATATTTGTTGTGTTTGAACCAATTTAATCTGTAATTATATTAACAGTTTATATTAGACTACAAACTGAATTTCTGTTGAACATTGGTAAGAAAAAAAAAATTAGAAAAATGGGAATTAACATTTAATGCAGCTGTGAATGGTGGCATAATAATGTTATGAAACCAATGTTCAGCAATAGGTAGAAGTAAAAAACATACAAGGACAACACATGACTTCCTTATAAGCCTATTAAATTACATTTACATATTTTTTTAAAATGAAAAGTACATAAAATCTTATTTTATTAAAAACTTCTGATTTTTTTTTAAATTGAATTATTATTCATTGTAAATTTTTTTTTACAATGAGTGGTTAATAATTATTAATAAATCAATATATTTAAATAAATAAAAAAATGTTAAAAAAAAGGAAATATGTCTGATTTGAACTGATGTGCCTTCCCCTAAGATCCAAATATTTCATTAGTTAAAATTTTATTTGGCTATAACTCTGGAACCAATGAAAATTAGTACCACTAATGGTATATTGTTGAAAAGCTCTCAATCAGGGCTTATTATTGCAGTTAAGAAAAAGTCCAAAATCCAAACTTTTTGAATTTTGGGCTTTTTTGGACACTTTTAGTCCAGTTGATTGCAATCAAAAGAGGAATTGCACAACTAGATGTTACAAAAGTCCTAAATCCAAAATTTCAACATCCTACGGCTGATCATTTTTGAGTTATTTGAGTGAGATATGTACGTACATACAAACGTCATGCCGAAACTAGTCAAAATGGATTCAGGGATGAACAAAATTGATACTTCCATTGAAATCTGGAAATCAAAATTTTTCACAATATTTCCTTTACTTCGTACAAGGAAGTAAAAAAGGATTTAATACTTATACCAAATAACTCTGCAGAGCCCAAATTCATCTGACATCTTCAAACATTTTATTAAAAGAAATTAAGAAAGCTATACCCTGGCCTATTCCCTGGTTCGGAGAATAACTTCAGCTTTATCCCACAAAAACACATCAGGTAGAGATATGTTTCCTGGTACATAAAGTGATGAGATATTACAGCTACGTTGGCTTAGAAGTGACTGACTGGCTAACAAAATTTTAACCAGTGCTTCACTACTGACCCATTCTCAATGTATAGCTGTTATTACAACTCAACAGTATCTATTTCTTCTAAATGAAAATTTGTTAATGTGTCTAAATTTGAGTATTTAATATAACAAACTGGGCTAATAAAATCTGGGTAATTTATCATGTCATAATTTAAAAAAAAAATTTATCTATCCAGCTAGTTTAGTTTCTAAACTACACTTCATGATAAAATAGAAATTATTAAAATAAGCTTGGCTAATAGTGGAGGAATATCACAGGAGTCACTTCGACTGTTTGAAATTCTTCTAAATGAAAGTCATTCATTTACAAATAAACATAAAGTAAGTAAAGATACTACACACATAATATTTCTAAATATGCAAAACAGATGAAATTTACTTACAAAAAGTGCAGGATAGTATGCAAGCTTGTGAAAAAAAAACTTATATTTATAAAACCTGTATTATAATATAGTAAAATTCTAATAAAATTAAAATCAAAAAGAAAATTTTCATTAATATTTGAAAATAATACTCATCATCAAGAATATTATTTTCTAAGTACGTTATTACATCAACACATACATCATACTTAACATCGACATCATTGTACTAATCCTATTCAATTACTATATTCTTAAAAAAAAAAAACTTTATGACGTAAAAAAATGATTTATGATAAAAATAACAAAAAACTTACAACTAATACCAATTGTTTTCATACATACATATGAGTGTTAATATGATGTACACAGACATACAACTATCCAGAATTAAACTAAAAAAAACTCCTATTTTGTCTGACCAATATCCACAAGTCAAATAAATGAAAAATAAATATACAGTATTAGTGTTATATAATTACTTCCACTCAAATTATTACTTTACAAGTAATCTACCTATGATATTATTAATACAATTATGTTATTATATCACTAAACTAATAATAATCTTTTTTATGAATTTAACATTAAATAACAGTGAAACATCAAGCGTGATCTCGCTTAAATTTCTGAACAATTTTTTGCTAATATACACAATTCATTTCAGTAGTGAAATCTATCTTCAAAAAACAATACCACCTTTTCTTACTACTTTTTAACCTAATTTTTATATCTGCGTTCCACACACAACATTTTCACAATATATGATTAATCGCCTCATAACCAATCTTTTCCCATTGTTCTCACTTGCTTTGGGAAGTTTTGGATCTATGGTTTCCTGTATTGGCCATTTTTCAATTAGACACTTTCAGTAGTCAGGAGTGGTGTTTTATCATTCGGCTAGGCTAAGAAAGGACATGCATACAGTAATAAAAAACAACATTGTTTTTTAATGTTATCAATGAAGTAGCTTTTGAAACTATATGATTAAATATTTCACCCCAGTACAAGTAATGAATAGTTACTTTCAAATGCAATAAATTTGTAGACACCTTTCTTTTGCAGGTAAGTAGCAGCTACGTAGTCGACACTAAGTAATTATTACAATATAAAGTATTTATTTCTCTATAAAGCAATGGCTACAGAAAGAAGAGAGATTGCTGAATCTTAACAGTTATTTAAAAATAAATAATTATCAAATATTACTGAGGTTCCTGTTGTAACTGTGATTGTCTTTAATTATTGTTCACATTTTAACGTTCACATGAAACAAGTTCAACAAAATATTCTCTATATAAAAAAGAATACTTATATTTAGCTAATTGCAGAGCAATATGCTTAGGTAATATTAAAGGTAAGCTGTTTGTCACATTATTAGACTGGTTATCAGTTTGGATGAAATGTTAGGGAATACTGAAAGAATTCCAAGCAGGATTCAGAACAAACTACGGCCAAGACATTTGCATCAGTGGCATCCTGACACGAGGCCAAACTGATGACTATTGTGTTATTAAGTTTAGAGTATCTAAAAGATGTTCTCTGGTAAAAGCTCATCATGGCTAGGAACAGAGGGGGTGGTATAGCAACCGGGATTGTCACAAGGCAGATGGGTGCATTCCCATGCAGGGTTCAGGATGAGTACAACAGATAACATTCATAATTTAATTAGTATTATTAAAATTACATTAGACCAAAAGCATAAACTGTATGTTTATGTTAGATCTGTATTCGGCCTCTGACAGAGTTGACCTAGTATGCTCTTTTTTTATAAATTCTTAGAATATGTTATGTTGTTTTTAAAAAGTGTATGAAGGTATGCAAACAGTAGTTTGGAATTCAAAGAGATTAAAAAATAAATAAATAAAAGTTTAAATTGCCTCAATCAAAGTTTCAATGGAAACTTAATTGTATATAAATAGATTGGGTGCACCCTGTTTCATAATACAAAAAATAGGTTAATTGCATTACAAGGCAAATTAATAAAAAACTTTCTTTTTATAAAGAAATGTCTCAAACATTCTATCTCGTTGCAAACCTTGCGTCTCGATACAGGTCCTTTTTTATTTCCAATATTTCTGAATGACCTGGACGTTGCTACTAAAGGAGGCATAAACATAGCGGGTCCCCTGTTAAAGTTATTGTGTTACATGAATTTATCATCTTTGCAGTTTATTGGATTTTGTTGCAGAAGATGATAAGATGCATTCTGCCAGTACAGTCTAAAGTGAATCTGGAGTTATATATTAACAAGTGAAAAGTTGTTGGCTTTCAGAAGGGTAGAAAGTTAGGAAAACATAAAAAATGGTGCTACCATATGAGTTGATTTAATTGAGTTGATATAAGTTGGTTCATAGTTTCAAATGAAAACCTTTTTGTGTTGATAATGGAATTCTAACTTCAGAATGAATAAATATTCCTGTGTTTAAGACAATTTAAACACAATTTTATATTTTGTAGGATAAGCTACGCAGAACTTTTATTACTGAAGAAGTGCTCTATTTCAACCAACAGCTATTTAATGTAATTAATAGAAGAACAGAAAGAGGGTCATTCTATTGATGTTCATTAATAGAAGTCATTTAATGTATAAGGGGCTGGATTTATGAGTGGATTATATAGAGTGATTCAAAACTACATGGCAGTCTCTTGGGAACTGATTTTAGCTAAAAATGGTAAAAAAGTTCATATAAACATAGACTTTGTTAGCGAGTTACGGCTAGTGAAATATTTCGCCCGGATTTGATTCCCCCAGGAAATGAAGATTTCCTGAAATTTTGGGAAGGTAAATTAAAGAGTAAATTTAGTTTTTTGTTATGGTTTTTGAGCTAAAAATATTTAAAAAATGGGTTCCAGAACTGTACCTCCATTACTTATAAAGATATCTGACATAAAACACAAAGATTGGGGGTAAAAAAATAACATGTTTTTTGGGTTTAATAAAAGAAAACTTTGTTAAATGGTTAATCAAGTTGTATTTTTTCAATTAGAAGTGTTAAAAAATTTAATTCTGAAAGATTCATGTAAATTACTTAAGAAAAAATTGAATACAGAATATTGAAATTTAACTTTTTAAAAAAAAACAAAAGACTGAATTGTGAAAAAAAATTTTAACAAATTTAAAAAAAAAAATTTAAATAACTAATTTTGTTTGTAGGTTGAAAATAGCTTTTAACATAAATAGTAATTTAACTTTGAAAGCAATAGAAAAATGACATTAAAAATTAGTGAAGACATTATTAATTACTTTCACAAGTTGCTCGAAATGGCCGCTGTTTTGTTCAATACATGATTTTGCTTGACAAATCCATTTCTATCTAGTGTGTGTCATAATGTTAGGAGTATTCTTAATAGTGTATACAATTTTTATTATGTGATTCCTTATTTCCTCGTGTGTTAATCCGTTTTAATAAACGATTGACTTCAACCCCATAGAAAAAAAGTCTGATGGCATGAGATCGGGAGATTTTGGTGGACATTTCACTAGTTAGTTTTGACCAATCCATTGTTTACTGTATGTACTAATCCTTTAATATTACAGCCTTTTCATTAAATGATCCTTTACATTAACATGGCCAGTTTCACTAAGTCATCTCTCCATATCTTCAAAGTTTTTTGGTCACGTGCTCTTCAATGTGGTTAAGTATCAGGAAATTCTTGAACTGCAGTCAAACCATTCTTGTTTACTTTATTGTAAATTAATATCATGTTCATATACTCTTCAAATGAATACATATTTGCATTGTCTCCCATAATATATTAAAGACAGTTTCACTACATTTTGTAAAATCTGTTTTCTTAATTGTACTCCGAATCTCACAGATGCCTTAATAAAGTACAAAAACCATCACTAAGATTATTCAAACACTATTTCAAAAAGTTAATTGTTGATCAGCTGATATTGCCAAACAATGAAAACAAATTAATTCATTCTGATAAAGAAGTAGTAAATAAATGATTGACTGTTATTTTCCAACCTACGGACAAAATAAGTTAATTAAGGTAATTAACACCCATGTTTGGATGAATGAAAATCTACATGAGACTTGTGAAAAAACATTTCCAGCATACATTTTCAATTAATGTACAGTTTGGTGTTTTAGGTGATAATTTGGTTGTTAAACTTTTTTTACCAAGGAGGCTTAAAGGAGGAGCATAAACCTGTCCCTCCTTTTTCATGTTAAATGTTTTGGAAATAAACCTGTCCCCCCTCTTGGAAGATATGTTCTTATGAAAACAGGCTAGAGATGTGGTTAATGCATGATGAGGAACCTTTTCATTTTTCTAATAATGTAAAGGATCATTTAAATAATATATACGGTAGACAATGGATTGGTCAAAATGGACCACTGAAATGTCTACCATGATCTCCCAACCTCACGACTACAGACTTTTTTCTATGGAGTTGGATGAAGTCGACTGTTTATTCAAAACGAATTAACACACAAGAGGAACTAAGGAATTGCGTAGTAGAAGCTGCAAAAACTATTAAAAATACTTCAAATGTTATGAGACACACTAGAAAAGAATGGATTCATTAAGTGAAATCTTGTGTTTTAACAAATCGGGGGCAACTTTGCAGGTAATTAATTAATAATGCCTTCATTAATTTTTAATGTCATTTTTCTGTTTGTTTTCAAAGTTAATTACATTTTATGTTAAATTTACATGTTAAAAGCTGTTTCCAATCAAGGAAAAAATTGTTTATTTCATGCTGTTAAAATTTTTTTTCACAATCCAGTCCGTTTTGTTTTTTAATAAAGTTAAATTTTAATATTCTGTATTCAATTTTTTCTTAAATAATTTACACGAATCAGTTCAGAATTAAATTTTCTACATTTCTAATCTAAAAAAAAAAAAATATAATTTAATTAACCATTTAACAAAGTTTTCTTACTTAAACCCAAAAATGTTATTTTTTGCCCCTAATTTTTGTGATTTACGTCAGATATCTTTAAAATTAATCAGGTACAGTTCTGGGACCACTTTTTAAAATATTTTTTGGTCAAAAAACATAAAAAAAAACTAAATTTACCTTGCCAGAATTTCAGCAAGTCTTCATTTACCCGGGGCAACCAAAATCTTTCGCTAGCCATAACTTGCTAACGAAGCATTTTCGAGCCTATGTTTATATGAACATTTTTTCCTATTTTTAGCTACAAAATCAGGTCCCGAGAGATTTCCATACAGTTTTGAATCACCTGTATATTCAGTGCAGAAAATTGCAAAATTTAATAAAATATTGTTTTAAAGCCAGAGCAGAGCTACTTTACTTAAACAAATATTCACAGAGAAATTGCCAATCTCTGTAGTTGTGATAGAGTCTCAGCTTTTCATTTGGAGGTCCTGTGTTTGAATCTCAGTCAGGCATGGCATTTTTCATATGGTACAAATTTCCATATTCCTATGCACAAGTTTCTTTGTAGGCTTCTGTGGTTAATTCATCAGTCAAAAGAAACCTCCAAGCTTTGTTCTTTGTGTAATATGAGGAAAGAAAAGATGCAGCAATTTTTCCAGCATTCCACAAGTTCAGGGTTCAGTTTTAATAAAGACTAGAGGCAGAAGAATGGAAAAGCTATATAAATAGCAACAGGTGAATAAAATATAGTATGAAAGCATGACTTTACTGGTTTAGTTTGATACAACAGTAAATTATTTACAGAGCCTTTGCATTTTATAAGTAATTTTTTATGAACTTACTATTAGTTTTATCTTTCTTGGTAAAATTGTCTTTTGTTAATTACAAACTTGTTATTTTTTAGAATTTGTATTATTTTTAGCTACAAATCTATTGTTACTTTTTGTTAATTACAAATCTATGGTTATTTTTGTTTTTATTTATTCGGTTATTTTTTTCCAACTATAAGATTATTACTTTTGTATTTGTTATATTTTGCTAATTACAAATGTATTGTTGATTTACTATTTATCATTTAGTGCTAATTTTGAAGTTATTGTTGTTACCTTTTATCTTTCTTAGTATTTTTAGTTTTTTCTTCTTTTTTTTAACTGCAAATTTAATATTACATTTGAATTTGTTGCTTTTTGCAAATTATGAAGTTATTTAACTTTTTACCTTTCTTATTAGTTTTTGTTATTTACAAACTTACTATTACTTTTGTAATTACATAGTTTTTGTTATTTTTTCTATCTCTTATTATTTTTTATTAATTACAGATTGATTACCATTTTAGTATTCTTATTATTTTTTGTTAATTTGAAAATGTTGCAGTTCTACAACTCCTCTAATGGTCAGGAATGTGTTTTTAGCTTTCAAATATATAACAGCTTTAAATGTAACCTGCTATGGTCCATAAAACTGCTACATGCACAACAAAGGCTTTATGTACCAATAATGATAAGCTTGCAAGCAAAAATTATTCTATTCTATAATCTACAGATAACTGAAGAAGCTTATTTCCAACATATTCCAATCAAAGTGCAGTCTGTGACAGCTCAACTAATTCTTTTCACTAAATCTTGTTTCTATGGGTCATTTTGTTATTTATATATATATATATATATATATATATATATATATAGTTTAATCAAATCGATAAATTCAATTTAATGTGTATTTGCAAAGAAGTTCTTATGTAGTTTTGTAGGTACCTTTATAAATTACTTATTAATAACATGGATTTTATTAATTAAATGTGAGTCCTAAAGATTACTGATAACTGTGATATTTTTGAAAATGAGTTATTTAAGAATAAAGAGTGAATTGATCAAAGGTAAGAACATTTTCTTTATATTTACTTTTTAAGCTCAATTCATTAATTCAATTAACATTAAACAATAAAGCAGTTGTATTCATAACATACATATATGTTTAAAAAAATCATATGTACATATTACGTGAGTATAATCCCTTTCAATTAAGTAACAATAATAATAATAATTGATGAAAAGTAATTGTTATCAAAATTAAAGTTGTTAAATGAGTTACATTATTATTTAGTACTGATATTAATATTTAGTTAACAATTATACAATGTTAAACCAAGGTCCAATTTTTCTTCCAAGTAACTGCAAAATTCAACAGCCTACAGTCAATGAATGTTCAACATATAAAATAATAAAAGCATAAACATCAAGAAATATTCACTGTAATACAGTTTAACATATTGGCTAAAAGAAAAAAGTAAACAAACAAACAAACTGTAAATACATGATATATTTAAAATAATTACCTGATTTCTTGGTGGAGATGAAATTACAGGTGGGTCATTCCAACCAGCAGGTCCTGTATGCTGAGGGGCATATGCTTGTGACCGAAATTCTAAAAAAACAAAAAAAATTCACAACCAATTCAGAAACTAATATAAAAATAAAAACAAAAAAAATTTAATCCAGAGAAAATAAATGCACATGATATACAAACTTTCATGAAAGTGTGCATTTTCACTTTGAATGCTTGAATGCAGCTCTTACAAATTTTAACATTTGTGTCTGGATAAAGAAAGAGTTGAATAACTTTATTATAGTGCAGTAGCTTGATAAAAAGATGAGAGAAATTCTAAACAATGACAAGTATCCAGTTTTTATATTCTCATAATTATTTTCATATTTATATCAAATATGCAGTTACATGATTTGATTACATGTGTAAATATAATCACTGATGTGCTATTATGATCACTCTTCAGTGATGCAGTAGAAATTAAGAATTTAATTATAAATAGTTAGTTTTCTTAGTTTGGATTTGAGTTCCCATATTAGTTTAATTAACAGGATGATTTAGGAGCAATCAGCTCAGTTTGAATTAGGCATACTCATTGTAATTTGGCTAATGATATGATAATCGTAATTATCAAATTATACAGTTCTATATCTATATTTGGTTGTTTTGTATCAGATATATGATTTACATGTTTTGTAAATATATAAATTTACAAGAGATGAAAAAATATTACTAAATATCTTACTTTAGTGAGCATCTTCTATCACATTATCAATGAAAGTATCTGGATTAGATAAGAATAATAATTGAAATTTTGAATTTAGCTGGGATCTACAGGCAGCTAGCTGGTTTTCCTTGTTTGTGAAATGATGTTGTACATGCAGCTACTTTTAAATTATAATTTTGAATATGCTACTTCATAATTTAAGGAGGAAGATAGAATGAATGAATAAAAAAAGTGCTGGATCTTCAGCAGGACAGCTCAGACTCAGGTTCACCTGAAAGGTGCATAATTAATTAAAAACTGGTAACAAACAATGGCTTGGATGCAACCAGAGAACCAACATTAAAATTTAACAAATAAGGTCTCAATAGAAGACCATAAACATAAAAAAGTGAGTGTTTCTATAAACCTCAGGTAACCAACCTCTACACTTTTTGTATATCCTATGTAATATATATATATATATATTACATAAGTCCATTATTTCATAATACTCCATTAGTTATAATGGAGTTATTACTGATAATGTGATATAGAAGATGCTCACTAATACAAGATATTTAGTAATGTTTTTTCATCTCTTTTAAACCTGTATATTTATTTTCAGGTCCTTAATGCCAAACTTAAAATTAATTGCTTTCATTCTATCAACAGCATTACACCTGTTTTCTGCATGTATGTATATTTTGAATAACTTTAGTAAACCAGCTAACATAAAACCCCTATATGTCATATAGACACTATTCTGCAGCAGACCAATGTTTGCTCCAGCTTATATAACAAAGATAAACATAAGTAATAATATACAGAAGTATTAAAATGGACACAAGTTCACGTGAATGTGGATTTACTAAATGTGTTACTCTATTTAGAAGAGTAAAAAAATTATTATATTTAAATACAAATATACATACAAGGTCCGTAAATAAAGTAATGAAACTAGTTTTTTTTTCCGGCAGCCAAAGTGGCAACACTGGAAAGTTACTAGTAAATATATGGTTATATGAACAGTTAATTTATATTAGGTATTAATATTTTTAGTCTATTGCTGCCGCGTGAGATGTAAACAAACTTTTCGTGAAATGAGTTTTTGTTGTGCATTACAAAAATGAGTGATACTAATTATTAGCAAGGTTGTGCAATTAAGTTTTGTGTTAAACTCTATGAGAATGCTACTAAAACCTTTTCAAAATTGAAAAGGGCAAATGGAGATGACACTCTGTTATGAGCCCAAGTTTTTAGGTGGTTTAAAGCATTTTCAGATGGTCGGGAATCAGTTTTGGAAGATCTACGCTCTGGAAGATTGTTAACATCACAAAGTGACCACAATGTTGAGTGAGTCAGAGTCATGATACGGTACGACCGGCAATTAACTGTCAGAGTGATTGAATTTGAACCATACCACATTCCATCAAATTTTTACAAACAAATTGGACATGAAAAAGCTTTGTAAAATTGGTCCAAAAAAATTTCACTATTGAACAGAAAAACAACAGGGTGGGCCGCAATATTCTAATGTGAATTGAAACTGATCCTGATTTTCTAAAAAAAAAATGTTATTACTGGTGACGTGTGGAGTACGACCCAGAAACAAAACGCCAATGCAAGGAGTGGCACACTTCAAACTCACCATGTCCCCAAAAAAGCAAAAATTAGCAAATTAAAAGTCAAAACCATGCTAATCTGTTTCTTTGATAGAAATGGCATTGTCCATACAGAATTTTTGCCTACAGTTTAGACTGTAAATCAATATGTTTATCAAGAAATTCTTGAAAGACTGCAGAAAAGAGTTGCACGCATGAGATCAGTCATCAAAGACAACTGGATGCTGCATCATGACAATGCACCTCGTCACACTGCACTCTCAATTAATGAGTTTTTGGCAAAGAAAACCATTCCTGTTTTTCACCAACCACCTTGTTCACCTGACTTAAAGTCCCTGCGACTTTATCCTATTTAAAAACTTTAAAAACTTTAAAAACATCTCAAAGGACAACATTTTGTAACAGCAGAAATTCTACAGTTTTATCTTAATTGAAATAATTCCATTATTGCATAATAAAAATACTAAAATAATGATAACTCCATATTAATAAAAATTTAAAATTCATATTTGAAACAGATAATAACAGAATGTTAAATTATTTAGATGTCAGTATCAAAATAAACAATCGCATCAAAATTGAATCATCAGTATATAGAAAACCTACATCTAATAATATAACAAATCATAAAAAATCAAACAACCCTTGGTCTCATAAAATTAACGCTTATAAAAATGTGATTAATACAGCAGTCAAATATACAAAATAACAAAGAAAAGTTAAATGATAAAATAAACATCATAAAACTTATAGCAGTTGAAAGTAGATATGTTAGTATTTTAATTAAATAACATTTATAAAAAAACTATCAAAACATAAAAATTACTATCTTACAAATAATACTTAAGACATAAAAGAGTGAAAAAATATACATAAAGTATTTATACACTTAATAATAATCATTGAAAATATTACAAAAACCTATAATAAAGAAATATTTAAACCAATATACAAATCTAATAACTACATAATAAAATACAGAGCATTCGGAAAGTTACTGTGTAATATGCTTTAGAATGTCATGTATTTTGTTCTTTTGGCATTAAGTTGGTTACCCTGTGGGTTCATTTAGTGTTGCTCAGTAATAAACCAAGATGTCAGTTATTGAGCTGTGATTGAATGTGCTTTGTTTCAAGTTGTTTCATTTGTCAGTGTTTTCATTTCACGTGTTTCGTGAATGTGACCAGTATACTAATTTAATAAAGCACAAGTTTTCTAAAATGTTTCCAAACATTCCGGTTCCTCATCACAATGCAGCTTTAACTTTTATCAAAAAATGTTTGAGCAACAGGCTTGTTGAAGATGCTGATTGAAGTGAAAGACTACCTAAACTAATAGAACAGAAACTGGTTGATATTTCGGGTGCTATGGTTGAAAGTCCATTAAAGTCAATGTGTAAATTGGCACAGTAGCCAGATATTGGACTTGTTACCACACACAAAGCTGTAAGAAAAGAACTGAAACTTTTGCCCTACAAAATAATGTGTTCAAGAACTGAAATCGACAGATCATGCCAAAAGACTAAATTAGTCATTAGTTTAAACATTTTATTGACCAAAATTCCGTAGGTATCCTTGACATTACGATTTTTATAGATGAAGCGTGGTTTCATCTGAGAGAGTGTATTAATTCTCAAAATACACGTCTGTGGTTGACAACTAACCCTCATGAATTACATGAACAATCTAAAATAAAAATTAGAGTCTGGGTCAGTGTGAGTAGAATGCGCATTGTGGGTCCAGTATTTTTTGAGAATACAGTTAATAGTGATCATAATTGTGCTGTTTTAAAAATCTTCATAAATCAGTTTTACAGAAGTGGAAATCAGTCACGACTGGGTCCAACAAGATAGTGCCACAGTACACACAACTATCAGGTCAATTGACTTTTTTTATGAAATGTTTTTGGTGAAAGAATAATTTTGAGGGATTTGTAGCCTATATGATTGCCAGATTTGAATCCTCCAGATTACTTTCTGGAAGATAGCGAAACAAGCAGTGTATTATAACAGATCATGCATGAGCAACAAACTGAATACCCCAATAATGGCATACATACCAGACAATCCAGTACATCAGCTGTTAAAGTGTTTGAAAACAAACTGAAACATGTGCAGTTATTGTAATATCAATTTCTACAAAATAATGAAATAAAAATATAAAGTAATAGTTAAGAAAGTTTCATTGTTACACTTCCATAATTCCAGTACACAGCAACTTTCTGAATGCACTATATTTAAAAAACAAAAATAATAATAATATAATGGAATAAAAGATCTGTATGGAATTTATAAAATTAAATGTAATGATTGTGATGCTATTTATATGGGAAAAATAAATAAATCTTTTAAAACTAGATTTGTTAACATTATGGAAATTATAAAAATAATAAATTAGGTCATTGTCTGTCATAATAAATATGACAGACAATGTAATACACAATAAATATTCTATTTCTGAATGCGTTCAGCATAAGCATTCATTTGTGAATGCTTATAATGCATTTACAAATTTAGAAATACTAGAAATTAATAAAGATGACATAAAATTAAATATATTACTAAAATATAACCTACATAAATACAAACAAAATTTTAATTTGATAAACCATCAGTCAGTGTTTGAGGGAGATGTTCTTATAAAAACTCCAACAGATAGCAGCACGTGTGAATTAATATGCTATAATCATTCATTTAGTATTTTTATTATGCAACAACAGAATTATTTCAATCATAACTAAACATGGGGAATCCTGTGAAAGTACTTTCATGAAAAATTAAGGTTAATATATACCTTATTTTAATATTCTGTATTAGTTTATTTAATACGATTAAATACATATATTAACATATTGATCACTGTGTTAATAAAATTTAATATTATATGAAATATAAATCATCAAAAGACAGTAATTAGACAAGTTAAACTTACCATATTAAATTCCACGAATCAATTTTTGCAGGATCCAGCATCTTCAGTTTGTATTGAATTCTATAATACATTACAGATAATTCTTTTAAAAATTTGTTACTTTAGATTTTTCTCTGGTTTAAGAATTTTGAATAGTAAAATAAAGACATGTGCAAATTTTGTTGTCCAGTACTGGAATGATATCTTCAAAACATAGTATTTTCCTTTGTTCTATTGTCATTATTGATAACTATTAGATTGTAATTTTATTATGTTTTTAATTAAATCATCATCTTTGAATGTTATCTAGTGGTTTGTCATTTTACAGTTTTAAGATATTCATCTTTTTATCATTATTACAATACTTCTAAATTGTCTAAATTATTTTTTCAATCAGTAATTGTCACCTACATTAGATATACCTCAAAATTACTCAAGTATGAGAATATTATGAATATTAATCATTTATATATATATATATATATATATGAAATAAAACAAATAGCAATAATTTATTGGTTTTGATGATGAAAATAGAAAACAATATGTAAAAAACAGAATAGAAAATACAAAAATAATTACATAAAAGTACAACAATAAAAATATAACACAAACATTAAGAATAGTTTATACCTGAAATATAATTTAAAAAATAAAACAATAGAAAAAAATATTAAAATACACGATGAAAATAAATATAAAAAGACATTTAAACCAAGTAGTCGCATTATAAAATAGTTAAAAAATAATAAAGAGAAATTAAGAGGAATGTACAAAATTAAATGCAACAAATGTAATAATATTTATAATGATAAAACAAATAGATCATTAAAAAAAGATTTACTTCTGTAAATCTTTATTGTGTAATATTCTTATTACACAGCACACAAAAACAAAAAAAGAGGTATATCTAATGTAGCAGATATAGTAAGTGCAAGCATAGTATTATAGATTTCAAAAATAAGTTTTTTTCGAAGTGTGTATAATGATAAAAAAATGAAATACGGAAAAAATTTTCATTTTTAAACATAAAATAATGAACCACCAGATCACATTCAAAGATTAATGATTAAATTAAAAACATAATAAAATTACAATAGAACGAAGGAAAATACTATGTTTTAAAGATTCCAATAATGGACAGCAAAATTTGCATATGCATTCATATTACTGAAAATTTTTAAAACAGACAACAATCTAAAATAACAAATTTTTAAAAGAATATGTTTTAATGTTAGATATAGAATTTAATACCAACTGAAGATGCAGGATCCGATCCTGCGAAAATCTACTCTTGTAAATTAATATGGTAAGTTTAACTTACTTAATTACTGTGTTTTGGTGGTGTGTATGTGTATACATATATATATATATATATATATATATATATATATATATATATATATATATATACATACAATGTGATATAAAATAGAATGTATTGTTTGTTAATATAAATAAATATGTATGTATGTATATATATATATATATTCACACACACATAAATTTTTTTACAAAATAATGGTGCTATACAATTAAATAACCCAATTTTATAATTTAATGGTCAAATTCATATTTTCAATAAAAGAAGCCAAAAAAACAATATAAACAGTACACAAATAATGCACATCACACCAATAAATGGAAACTATACACAACCTCACTATGACTGAAAAAAAATCTTAAAAGAATTTTATTATAGTTCTAACATAAGGAGAATAATTACCTAATAAATTAACAGCTGAAGATAACAGAAAGAATGAAAACTGAAATGTTACCATATCATGACATGATGACATTTAAAAAAAAATGAAACAATTATAGGGATGGGAAAAACAGCAGAATAGTAAATATTAAAATGTTCATACACACATGTGAAATGTTAAATAAATTAAATGTTCACACGAGTGAAGAGAGAGACAGAATTATCTTTAATAAGAAGAATAAATGCCAAGCAGACAACAGAAACAATCATATATATATATATATATATATATATATATATATATTCAGCTTAACATTTTATTTTGCTTTTAAACAAAAAATATTGCCAGCATTGTCATGAGTATGTACATTTTCATTAGAAATAAGGACATTTTTAACAAAATTAAAGACAAAAAGCAATATAAATAATATTATTAAACAATAGAGATAATTTTAATATATATATTAAACAATATATATATATATATATATATATATATATATATATATTTTTATTTATTTATTAAACAGTATACTCATTTTACAGATTGATATGTCTATCATCTGATAGCCAGATATTTCAGTTGAATGTTAAAATACCTACACAGAACTGAGCTGTGATTTATTATATGAAAAAAAAAATAAGACAAACTCTACTCATTTAAAAGTAGAAAAAGAAATCACTAGGTTTGTTAATTCTTTATAAATAATAGATTTTTTAAATTAATACTCTAAAAAAGGCAAATCAGCAACTATTTGCTAGTGATATATTTATTGATGTTCAATACCACTACTTCAGAACCAATCACTTGATATTAGATAAATCATATTCCATCAATACAGTAATGAAGTTCAATTATAACCTGAAAGTTTGTATCTGTTCAGATTTAAACCCTATCAGAGTTCAAATCTCAGAATTCTACCACAGTTCTCTATCAGAGTAGTCAAAAATTGTATGCAAAGAGTGTGTGGAATTGGCAACTTTTAAATACTACAGAATTTTAAATATATTTCTTGGAGTTATACAATTTGAATGTGCCAATTCAGAGTTATCCTCCTAAGTAATTTATGTGCGCCTCTCAGACAAGCATGAAAAAAGTTTCAGAACTACACAAGTTGCATTTTTAAATTTATCATGTCCCATATGCATAGGTGATGTGTTTTAAGACCTACTGCAGGTACCTGGATAGCAGTGAACCCTTTAAGCAAACAAAATAACAAAGTTGTTTTTAATTTAATTACATATTTATTACACAAGTCAAAATATTTATAGAAGCTGCTTTATTATATATTTAAGATGCAGTAAAATTTATATTTTTTCAGTTTTTATTGAAAATAATGCAATTTTAAACAAAGAATAGCAATGAGTTTATTTGAATATAAAATGAGAAAATTTAAGGAACTGATTAGCACAAAGATATACTTTATATAGAGTAACTTTATAAGGAACTGAATAATAATAATAATACAGATTAACAGTAAAAACAAGAAGCACGCAGATATGTTTATAAGAAAAAATACTGAAAAGAATAAAACAGGTAAACAATATTAAAATACTAAACCTTCAATTTGTGCAAAGTTAGCTGTTTACCATTTCAATTAAATAAAAAAGCTCTAAAACTACAACATAAACATTTTATAAAAAGATTGTCTCATAAAAAAACTTCAATTAGCTGCATGCAAAAATATAATAATGAATTAATAAAAACAAGAAATGAGATAACTTTTGTTTTTGGGTTACAGAAAAAACCAGACCTGCACTTTTGTAAGATTGCTCTTGAGGAAGAGGTGCCATGCTTGAAGCTGGTGTAGGCTGAGGAAACTGGGGCTGTTGGAACATAGGACCAGGTGGAATTTGATTTCTATAAGATAACCCAGGTGGTCCTGCATTCACTGATGGGTCTAACACGTACTTTTGACGACCTAAAACAAATCACTAACAATAAATATATGAAAGAGTTTTACTATTAACAAAGCAGCTACCAAAGAAGCAGTAACATTCTATACTTACATTACATACAAACAAACAAAAATACAATTATATTTCAAAACAATAATAAGATGCCAAACATTCCCATGGGCAAATTAATGACCAAAGTTAAAGATTATGTTTAAAGAACAGGAATAAATGTTTCATTTTAAAACTTTGGTACAAGTGTCCTGCAAAGCTCTATATTCAATCATTACCCTAAACTAAAAGCTCAGATGCTTCCAGAGTTAAGACATGTCTCTTACAAATAACATTTAATACTTTTTCTGACCATTATGAACTCATTATATGAGGCTTTTACTGAAGCTTGTGTTACACATAAAAGCTAATGAACAAATTAATTATAGTGTTAAAATACATAATACTATGGAAGAGTATGGAAACAAATGAAAAACTAAATTTATTTATGCATAAAAAAGCAAACCAAGATCACAAACAATATCACAATCATAATGTACGCTTCTTATTTACCAATCCACGGTTGTTCACAAACAACATGCAACAATGAATTTTTAGGCTATTTAAGGCCACACTTGATACCGAGAAAGATGGTAAACTACATTCCTTACAAACAGATGGAAAATCTGCAGATCCCCAAAGTTAAACAGCGCTGGATGCAGATTCCCTACAAGCTATTGGTATTTGGTATTGGCTAATGACTACAGTAGTTGTTACAATTTAATCACAAAGACCATTCTTCCACTAGTGATGCACAGGAACACTTTACCATCTCTTCCAGCGTAACAAAATATTGAACTATTTTCTATAAAAGGATTACAAAAATTAAGAATTAACTTAATTTTCATAATAAAATACATTATGGTAATATACCAATTAGTTATCAGTTTATATGTGTTATAATTAATACAATCTTTCTAGTGTAATGCTGGCCTCCTATATCATGTTTTATATTATTTGTGAACAAACTCTGAAAGGAAATTTGTATAGTGTGTGGCCATTAGTAAAGCTAAAAACAGAAATTATTTTCCCATCTGACATTAATAATAAACAAACTACATAATTTTCAAATTCATTATTTGATCTAATGTTTGAAATGTTTATTGACAAAGCCTGCACAAAACAAAAATGTTAAAAGACCCAATATTTTTCTGTTACACTACTGGTGGTTATACATAATTACAGTCAAATTCTCAGTAATTCACATATTCTTTGGAAACTTGTAACTCTTTTTCAAAGTATGAAAATGTACTTGACAACATATATTAACTGAAACTACAGAATCACAACTTATGGTGCATTAAATCCTTTAAGTTACTTTTACCAAATTATAACTTACCTTGCTGAACTCCAGGGCCGGGACTAGGGCTGCTCCTGTGTAGATGAGCTGATGGTACAGCATTGGTTGGTGGTGGAGGAGGGGGTGCAACTATTGAACCAGGTGGGTTAAAAGGTTGTGACTGGGATGGGAAAGATGTAGGTGGATTGAATATTGAAGGTGGATGTTGAGCAGGTGGAGGAGCAGGTGCAGAAGAAGAAACATTAGTTGCAGAAGGTTGAGGGAGAAGAGGAGCAGAATTTCCTGTTATCATAGATGGTGGTCGATTAGTTAATGAGCTGTATGAAGGTTGTGATACCACAGGGCTAAAAGGAGGTTGTTGAGGAGCCAGTGGCTTACTAGTTGGAACTGGGGGAGGAGCCATTTGAGAAGGCTGATGTTGGGGATGATACATTTGGGTAAATGGTGTTGGTTTTGGAACATTGGCTGGTGGTGTATTAGGCTGTGAAACACCTGAAGATGACAATGGCCATGACCCACTGACTGACTGAGCACTACTACGGCGATTAAATATAGACTGAGTCTGTGCCTGCAAAAACAAAAACAAGAAAAATACAATTGAAAGTATTAATCAATACAAAGGTAATATTTTTAACAATGACCAAAAAACGTTTTATTCAATCACCTTGTATAAAAAAATCAGATTAAGTCTTTCATAGATGTTCAATAAATATATAATTAGATGAAGCAAATTATGTGCTTTATTTAGTAATTTTATCATGATTAGGTACACTCAAATGAGGATGCCTTCCTCTTTGGTAAATGATAACATCACACACACACAGACACACACACACACACACACACACACACACACACACACACACACAGAGAGAGAGAGAGAGAGAGAGAGAGAGAGAGAGAGAGAGAAAGAGAGAGACCCTCTCTCTTTATATTTTTATATTATAAATTATCTTTATATATATATATATATATATATATATATATATATATATATATATATATATAAATCTTTATATATATATTTTTATATTAATAAAAATAAATTAATATTTCATCTATTGTTCAACAAAATTTGGTGGTACACTTTTAAGAGCCTGTAGTACTTTTCTGGAATTTTACATTAGGGATTGTTGAAGAAGAATAGATGTAAATGATATAATTAAAAATTTGCTAATTATTCATTAAAACCCATTGTATGCACAGGGATATTCCATTTTAATTCAACAAATGATCAGTGCATCACTATTTTTGATTTTGATGATTTTTAGTATATGATAACTAACCAACCACCTTATAAAGGCCAAAAAAAATACTTTTATATTTAAAAAAAAAAAAATTTTTTTCGAGTAATAGACTATTTTCTAATTCACAAAGTAAAAATAGCCATTTTCATCACTTTTTCCATGAGGTGTAGCATTCTTATTTTACATCGTATGGAGGGTCAAAAAGGGCTTTTTGGAAAGAGTAAAGATGGAACTCCATCGTAGTGTACACAAAAATCATTTTGTTACATAACCAAATCTTGTAATGTTTACTGAAGTTACGTTTACAAATTGTTGTTTTTTCAAATTTTTGACCCAAAATAAATATTAAAGAGCTTACGGTAACAAGCCTGCTTTTTATCTTCTAACTCTGTTTTTTACTTATAAAAAAATTGGACTGAAACTGTGTGTCCGTCATTAAAAAAAAAATGGTCGCCAAATTGTAAGATTTTGAAAATGTCTCATTTTTGGGCCCCAAAAACCAGATGTGGGACAGGTGAAAAAAATCTTATATTTTTACAGTAGTAAGTACTTTTTATGTAATTTAAAACAATATAAAATTTATTTTGTTACTCAAAAGGTTTGATGAAACGAAGCCATCAAGACCACTTAAAATACTGTTTGTTCTAACTGTAAACAAAGTATCCAAAAATACTGATGTTATTTATTTTTTTTCAGATTATAAAAATTACAACTAAACTCATTAGAATGAATAAATTGATAATTAATAAATAGTCTGTTACAAAATGATAAATAATAATTACAAAATAATAATTCAAATTACAAGTTGTTCAATTTACTTTTACCTTATTTTACTCCTGCTAATGCAAGTTATGAATAAATCTTGCACTTTTTGATAACAAACTTAATTATAATAACTTAGAACCCCTGCCATTTTTTTACTGAGTAGAACTGATAACTCCTCATTCATCTTTGGTGTAATGTTGTGTCCTCTTCCAGTAGTTGATAGAAATAGCTCTGTTGGTAGAAAAGGTGTGAGAATCTTTAAAATATTTTTCACTTGAACCCATGTTTGATTATCCCTCAAATATTTCTTAAATGAAGTACCAGAACCCTACGGATGGAAAAAGGGTATTCGATATTCATCTTCATTTTCATGTATTTTGACTTCAATGACTTCGTCTAACAACACATCATATATGCAGCAGACATACTTTTTACATTTTGGCTTTGGTAAACCTATAAAGCAATCAGAAACACTAATGTCCTTGTGAGTTCTTCTTAACTTTAAGGTGGAAATCTTTTTTATCCCCTACTTAGCACTGGTGAAATCTAACTCTGCCTTCTGGCATGCCAAAAGGGATTTTTTTACTTTATTTTTAACTTACTTTTAAAAGCAGAAGAATGATGTAATATTCTGCTTCAAGTACTCACTAATCACACAGCAGCTTTAGTTTTGTAATTTTCCTTCTTTTTTAAAATATATGAGAAATGAATGTACTGTGGTTTATGTAAGTTTATTATAAGTTTTGACCAGTGATATGATTGGACTTCATCTTGTATCACAAAAGGAAAATTTTGAGAGAAGTCGCCCATTACAATAAATTCACCATCCAACAAGTTTTCCTTTTTAATGTTAAGGAAATTAGCTTGTTTCTTTGCTACAAAAAGATGCCTTTTTAGATTATTTAAATTTTCAGTAAGTTTATCTAAGTACTCTTGAAATGGAAGAATTTCCGTAGTTAGTTCACAATGGTCAACAGAAACCCACTGTTTGAAGATAATTTCAGAATCAAAATCATCCCACCTCTCTTGCAGTAATCTGAGCAGCATTTCATTAATGCCTGAACATTTTTCACACTATGACAGCATGCACATTTCATTTTCTATATCATATAACATAGTTGAAAGGAGAATTTTATAATCAAATTTCATTTTTAGAACAGATAACATGAGTTTTATATTTTAGTGGGTGACACACACACACACACACACACACACACACGGAGTACCAAACCCACCATCCAGAACACAAAACTTAATCTTAAATCAACAAATTTTGAAAAACCAATTTTTAAATTATGTCTTTCTTTGAAGGCGTACAATTACATTAAGTTGCATAAGTTAAGCCTTGTTTAAAAATTAATTTTGTTCCTGTCAGCTTGTCTTACAGAGACACAATTCTTCTTGCCTGGCATCATTTGGCTGTGCTCATCATTCTGGTAAAAATCTTGGACACATTTAAAAAAATTTTCTTCAATTACGTGACTAGGTTTCTTTTTGCAGATTTGTAGCAAAATTCCACTTGCTTTAACTAATTGTTTGGATTGATGGGCTAAATACTGATTAACACTAAACTCATTTTGAATTTTTTGAATGCTACAGCTATTAAAATATTAATTTTTTCCTGGGTTGACGTAACTGTTTTCATTTTATCCTATATTTTAATGATTAATCTTTCATATTCCCTACCTAAATCAGCATAATTTTGTGGTAGTAAATTGGTTTCTTCTGTAGAAATATTTAAATCAAAGGAATTGTTTAATTTACTTGTAACTAAATTGGCTATTTTTGTAACTTTATTTTTTAAAATTGGTTCCTTTGCACTGCTCGATAATTTTTTAACCTTAATGGGGGGAATACAAAGTGCTGAACAGGCTTTATTCACCAACTCAACTATAACACATTGAGGCTTAAATATATCTTGACATTCCGGTTTGCTTTCTGTATCATCTTATGGTTTTTGTATTTTGTTTAAGCATTTTGAATAAAGTGCTCTGCCTGGAATTAATTTTAAATTGGATTGCTTGTTAAGAGTGTCAAAGATATTTCTTGAAGAGATTTCTTACCTGGTTTAGTATTAACAATTTTTTTTTTTTGTTTAGTGATGTTGAGACAGCTTAATGAGTCAGACCAACTTTTCCCATTAATATGAAAATATGTTCTAAATATTCAGATTAGTATGAAAATATTTGGTTTTAAGAAAAGTATGGATATTTTTTGTTTCAGCACATCCACTTTTTAAAGATATCAATTTTATTTGCTGTTCAGTAAACTCTGTTAAAATACAAGGGCTGTTACAATAACAATACAGTTAACATAAATAATAAAACTACCAATTGCACCTCACTTTGTCTTATCCCGGTTTCTCTAAAGCTAAAATAAAAATTTCTCTAAATAATAAAGTTAAATAATAATATTAACAATAAAGTTAAACTGGCCATGGGTGCTTTAATGAATACCTCCACAAAGTTGGCAAAAGAGATCAACCTACGTGCATGTATTGTAACGAACGTGATGATGCAGAGCCTACTTTCCTGAATTGCCAAAAATGGCAAACGCTAAGATACAATGCTGGTATTGACGGAAAGACTCAGAGAGAGATAATAGATCATATGCTCAGTAGGGTAGAGAATTGGAGAAAGGTTGTAGAGTTCATAAGGTCAGTCCTTAAACAAAAAATTATAGATGAAAGGAATATGGGTTTTTAGATTGTAGTTTGGGTGGACAGCCTCAGCGGTGAGAGCCAGCATGCTGAGTTGTGCTGGTTTCGATGAGCCGCTGAGGACTCCTTGGGTTGACTGCCATGCTGGTATATAGCCGATAGGTGGGGAGGGCCTATTAGAGTAACGGACACTCCCCTGGGTGGCGTAATACCATCAAGTCAGTCCGGCCCAGGGGAGTAGAGAAATTAAAAAAAAAAAAATAATAATAAAGTTAAAAATAAAAGATATCACAAAAAAGAGAAGTTCACTGCTAATAAAATTACTTTATAAACAAGTGTACATTACCTAACCACAGTATTAACCACAGTATCAAAATATTTTGTATAGTAGGCCTATATTATTATCCGAAAAAATAAATGCAGTGAATTTTTTAGATAATTGTTCACAGTTAGAAGGAATAATGTTTTTAGCGGTTTTGTTGGCTTCATTACTTGTCAATCCCTTTGAGCAACAATTTAAATTTTATATGGTTTTAAAGTATATAAAAAGTACTTACTGCTGTAAAAATGTTAAGATTCTTGCCACCTGTCCCACATAAGGTTTTTGGACCCCAAAAATGAGACATTTTCAAAATCTTACGATTTGGCGACAATTTTTTTTTAATGGACACTGTAACAGTCCAATTTGTTTTTGTATAAATACTACTAGTATCTAAGAGTTTGAAGGTAAAAAACAGGTCCATTAACCTAAGCCCTTCATCATTTATTTTGGGCCAAAAATTTGAAAAAACTAAAATTTGTCAACATAACTTCAGTAAACATTACAGAATTTGGTTATGTAACATAAAACATAAAAATGAATTTTGAGTAGACTATGATGAAGTTCCATTTTTACTTTTTGGAAAAGGGCTTTTCCAAAAAGCCGTTTTGATTTCTGTGTGATGTAAAATAAGAATCCTGCAGCTCATAGAAAAAGTGACAAAATGGCTGTTTTTACCTGTTGGAGAGTTAAAAAATAGTCTGTTACAAAAGAAAATTTTTTTTTAAATATAAAAAAATATTTTTTGGCCACTATAATGTGAGTAGTTATATCAAATACAATCAAAATCAAAAACAGTGATTCAATAAAATTTTTGAAAATTTGATGAATTAAAATAATACCCCTGCAACAGTCCAGACCTATCTCACTCACCAACCAGTACAGAGAGGGTGCGCCTTCGTTCACAATGGTAAAATGACGTACTTCATTTCATTTTATTAAATTAGCTGCCTACTTTTCCTGTTAATGAAACAATTAACTTTAAAATTAATATTTATCACACACACACACGCACACGTGGGCAGTCCAAATAGTAATGAGACTGAAGTAAAGTAATAATTAATAAGGAGCAAGGAAATTTAAAGCTTGCAAAGTGGCAGTCCTGAGTGTATACAAGTACCCAGATGTATTGTTGTGTTATCTACTTCTTTTGTCAATTTCAAATTGATTGTTGTGTCAAAGAGTGTCTGTGATCATTCATGTAAAATATGTTGGGTAATTACCAACCATGGAAACCCAACGGATTGGTCTAGTGGTGAACGCATCTTCCCAAATCAGGTGATTTGGAAGTCAAGAGTTCCAGCATTAAAGTCCTAGTAAAGGCAGTTACTTTTATACGGATTTGAATACTAGATCGTGGAAAACAGTGTTTTTTAGTGGTTGGGTTTCAATTAACCACACATCTCAGGAATGGTCGAACTGAGACTGTACAAGACTACACTCATACATATCATCCTCATTCATCCTCTGAAGTAATACCTGAATGGGTAATTCCCGGAGACTGAACAGGAAAAAGAAAATCTCCAACCATGGAAAAAAATATCTATCAGTATTATCTTGTTATTTAAAAACCAGATTTTGAAATGTACAAAATGTTAAAGAAGCATTAAATGAAGAGTGTATGAAGACTTGGAAAGACAAAATTGACCAAGCGGCAGTTGGGGGAACTGCTACAAATCTCAAAAAAAACAGTGCACAGAATATTCATAGCAAGTAATGTATATAAAAAGTGTCCAATAAAAAGCTGTGTATCTTGGGTTCTGCAGCTCTTATTCCTGAGCAAATGGGGTACCCTTGTATTCACCGTTGGCACACAACAAGAAGGAACATGCATTTTGCATAATGTGATAACGAGTCTTGGATGTTTCATTATGATCTGAAGCTTTGATGAAAAATCAAAGCTCTCAATAGAAGTCAACTTTTATACCACCTTCGAAAAAAGCAAAAGTTAAATACAGTGCAGGTTGTCATGATGATCACCTTTTTTTATCATGAAGGATTCACTTACTAACATCAGATACTTACAAGGATGATAGTAAATATTCTCTGGTATAGCAATATGCTGAAGATAATTCACTTCAGAAAAACACCCTGGAAAAAAATTAAGGCATTTCTGTTGCATCATGATAATGTGTGTGCTCAGTTAGTCAGTAAATATTTTAGTGGAACAGATTAAAATAGTTTCTCATCACCGTACAACCCAGATCTAGTTCCATATGACTTCTGGCTGTTCCAGAGGTGAAGAAGAACCTGAAAGGGTAAAAATTTGATACAAATCTAAAAGTCGTAAAAACTGTAGAAGCGAAATGCAAAGTTCTTTCAAAAGGTGGCCTGTATCACTGAAAAGTGGGTCAACCCTGGAAGCAGTGTGTTGTACTTCAGGGAGGCTATTATGAAATGTAAAATGTAAATGTAGATTCAGAAAATAGTTTTTTCGAATTACAGCTGTTGTCTCATTACTTTTTGGAGTACCCTTGCACACAGACACACAGGAATAATTTTTCATCAAAACCTTTTACTAATGTCTTCATTTTGAGATCCCTTGAACCCAGAAATACAAAACTCTTCTTTTTTTTATTAAAAGCAACACTTTCCCTCAGTTATAAATAATAGTAAGCAAAGTAATAATACTATCCAATTAATTTTCAAAAAAATAAAAATATTAATTTGTAATATCTAAATATCAATTTTTAAAAATCTCTTAAAAAGTAATCTATAAGAAAGAGTGGATAAATGCTTATTACCATAAAAATAAATAATTGAATACATTTTTTGGACACTAAAACATAATCAATTTTATTTGATCTGCAGTCCAACACAAGAAATGATCAATCATAACAATTAAATAATAAATAGAAGATAAACTTTCTAAGCGTAACTGCTGAATGTCTGTTCCAAGTGTGAAAATTAAAGTGATTTAATTTTTAAAAACCAATTATTTTTTTTATTAAAAAAAATGAAATATTTTCATTAACCTTAAAAATAAAGACACATACATGATAATAGGGAGCAGCAGGTTGAGATTTTTGCACATAAGTTTGTTTCTGGCCTAGGGCATACTGTAACCGGTCATGTAGTTCAATAAGAGTGTCCTGAAAACAAAAAAAAGATGATGACTTTAAAATCTACCACTCTAGAAAATAAATCTTACAGCTTATACGACCAGCAACATTAATCTGGTATAAATTCAAATGAATGTTATCCATCAACATAAAAATAAATATTTTGCTTACTTTATTATATAGAATATAAGATTAGTCGGGATAATTTAGGTCATTAATTAGTATGGTTAATGCTTCACAGAATATACTAAAACTAAACCAAAAATGAATGACTAATTTTTTTGACAGGACTAAAATAAAAAGACTAAAATTCAAATACTATAATAAATCATAACATTTTATGATAATCACAAAACAAATTTATGAAACTTTTTTACATAGTTTTCAATCGTAACCAATTTTTGCTGAATAACATTTCCATTCACTCATACAAACACATTCTCTCTCTAAATAACAATATTTTGCAAATAACCAATTAAAAACGCTACAGTTGCTGGTAAAAGAATTAAAGTAAGAAATAAAATCTTCTGCTGTATTTTATTACTGATGGCATTTTACTCAGATGTACTATACTTTAAGTTTATTGTGTTCAGATAATTATTAACAAAATATCATTCAAACTCAACACCAACAACAAACTATCATAGAAGGATGTAGTGATCATATGGCCCCGTTGACTGACGTTAACAAAGCTAAGAAAAAAACTATTATTAAGGCTATGAGTTTTACACAACTTGCATATAACACTTTTAGCATAAAGGGCAGTACTAAAACATTTATAAGTAAAATAACCCTGAATCAGTAATAGATTTCAACTCAGAAACCTATTTTTCATGACTAAAGATTTAGTTTTGAAGATGTAATATTAAGACTACTCATAACCTTTAAGCAACTTTTCATACATTTAATATAAAACATGGGCCAGAATTATTAAGATGAATTTTAAGACATAATGTTATAATAATAATTATTATTATTATTAATAATCATATATAAGGAGCATAATATAGATAGGACAAAAAGGAACTGGAGTGGATTTAGAGGGTGAAAAATGATATAACTTTGAGTAGCAAAGGAGAAATTGGAACAGTAACAGTAAACCTGCAAAAGAGAAGAAATGAAGTAAGTGGTAGAAAAAATTAAGAAAATGAGAATTTAAAGGTATGAACATGTTAAAAAAAAAAAAAATGGGAAGCTCATCACTAGTGACAGAATAGTATAGCATGGATGAAAGGGCAGTAAACAAATAAAAGATGACCCAGGAGATTTCTAAGGAAGTGGTAGTATTGGAGCAAGAATCAAAAAGGATTAAATTAGGAACAGAAGCTATTGACAGTTAGATTCGGCTAATAATGGAATACTGGAACATTAAAACATCAACTGCTGTTGAAAAATGATCATGACTATGTATTTTATGTAAAAAAAAATATTAAACTGATTCAAGTACCTGTTGTGGGTCATGAAGATATGAGAGTGCTGTAGCTAATTCCCCTTGTGCTGCTAATAGCTCTGCATACCTTGACATTAACTTTGCAGTTTCACTTTCACCCTCTCCACCTTCAACTCTTACTCCTCGTTGTAGTACAACTACCATCTCAACTAGTTCCTAAATGAGACAAGTTTCAATAAAATTGAAAACATAAGCCATAAATAAACCAAAACTTCTGGCAAATCTAAATATTGCTATAAAAAATGAAGTGAAAAAAAGTAGAAACTGATAGTAATATTTACTCAACAATAACAGTACTTTTTCAAAATGAAGTGAATTAAATGCTAAATATATGCAATGTACAGAGAGAAACAGAATCTAGAAAAAATGAAATATTTAACAGGGTAGTGGTAGTACTATTAGTAGTAGTGCCAAGCTACGTGTACTATTTTGTATGCTCACTTTCCATTCTCCCATCTCATCCTGAAAAAATCATCTGTTGATTGTCATTTACCAATTACCTATAACTTGCCTTAAGTAATCATCTGGTTTTATCACCTTGTCCAAATTGCTTTCTGCACTTAAAGAAAATAAACATTAAAAAAACTGTCAAGCAGTGAAGAGGCCAATTCTGAAAATAAAAATGTGGACAAAATATTTTTCATTGATTTGTGAACATTACATTTTAGGTGAAAAATCATCAATTCCTCAAGTAGAAGAGAAGGTACTGCGCTATCAGATGCAGCTAGTTTATAAATACTATGATTCTTGTGTTTTAAACATTCCCCAAACAATGGTGATTTCTTTATTTTCATGCGGGTAGTCTGATGAACTGACTATAGTTTACAATTGTTGTGTTTGCCTCAAAATCTTTGCATCAATTATTTCTGCTGTTATACTAAGAAAGTGTATCCAGTTACGTCCTTTTTAAGGAATCCAATTCATAAGTAAATTAAAAGTTTACAAAAAGTTGAGCAATAGATTCCAACTTCCTTGCCCTCACCAATCTGGAAATCAGGATTACCGAAGAATGTAAAAATACATTCATTGGTTTCTCAAAAACAAAATGCCTCCTAATTTATTTACAAATATCTGGTTGTTAAAAAATTGAAGCTTTCATTCTAAAACCAAACAAATTTTTAACATTTAAATTTACCTTTATCCGCCATACATCTTTCACAAACGCACATGAACATCACCATGATTTTTTTAAGACTAAAAATGCAGCAAACACAAACTCCAAATCAATAAAGTACTTACTACATCTAAACAGCAGTCTCTAGTCTTCATTGGTGGTGAATCAAAGTAAATGTTACTCTTAAAAAATCGAAGCAAGTACTATAATCAGAAAGCAATTGTTTCTTTTATTCAAGCCACATGAAGTATTTGTTTAGAGTTAGTAAGGGTAGCAAGGCAAATATTACTTTTTATTCACTTACTGAAGGAATAAGATATAAGGTACTTGCTCATTTTAACAATTTTAAAACAAAAGGATATCTTTATGTTTAAAGTAAACAATTATACTAATAGAAGAAACAAAACAATATAACTTAATCTACCGTAAAACTATAACAATATAAAAATAATTCATGAATTCATCTGCAATTTACTAAACACAATAATTTACAATTCAAATTATTTTTTTGGTGATTTACAAGAATTTACATCGCATACAAATCACCCTGAAACAATACAAACTTTTGTCAAGGAACAACACAAATAATATATACACTATTGTATGGTATACATTTATAGCATGATATTCTGGCCGTTACAGCCTAATTATATATATTTTAAGTTGAAAATTTTTACTTCATTTCAAGTTGAAGATTTCAGCTATTCCACTTATGTGAGTTTAGTTTTCCATACAGCATTTTACATATAATGCCAATAAAATTCACCAACTAAATCGAACAAAAATCTAATCTTACCATTTACACATGTTAAAAAGTTATGTTTCCTACAACTTTTTTGGTTTAAGTTTTATTACACTTCCTCATATCGGACTGCTAAAACAATGAAATAAACATGAATCTCAATGGCCAAAGCCCTCAGAGAGATAGGGATTACTAAATCAACTCAAAAAAATAATCAACACAAGAAAAAACTTCATTAACTTTTTGAATGTTACAAATTCTTGAAAGCAGTCAAACTTTTATTTCAATTTTAACATACTTACTGTTGTTATTCAATTTTGGTTGAAATTTTTTGTATCTGTCTTGGATTAAATTCGCTTTATATGTACAAATTTTAGCTTATTTATTTGAAATTTGTTTTCTCTGTCATTATTATCTTTATTTAATGACTATATTTTTAGTATGAGGGTCAATCAAGTACAAACTTTTGTTTTTAACCACTTATCAATACAGAATAAAAATTGCAAAACATTACTGCTTTTCTATGCAATCTTCCTGAAGTTCAACAAATTTTTTCCAACTTGTAGGGAGTTTGAGGATCCCTTCTTCATAAAAAGTTTGAGGATGGGGCAAAACTAATTGTACATGAACTCCTCTAACTTTATTGCAGCTTATAAATCTATGTCTTCTTAGTGTCTCCTTCAATGCCCACAAAAGAAATTGCTGGTGGATATATTTGGACTGAACAAGGATGTTCTAAGGTTCCCATAAATTTTTGAGTGCTACCAGCTGCGTGAGGGCTGGCATTGTTGTGAAGGAAAATCATATCTCTCATTGGTTGATGTTGACTTTTGTTTCTGTAGGTGTCTAACTCCATAAAGACAAAATTTGGTTTATAATTGACTGACTCATAACTTTGTGGATGAATATTTACGCAATCTTGATTTTATTCATTTCTTAGCTTTTTTTGGTAAATAATTAATTCAACATAAAACTCAAAGCTACTGCGTGAGAATATGGAATAAAATTTTTATATCATATGAAAATATGGCAAGTCTGCCAGGATTCAACCCCAAAAATCTTAGTACTTAGCAACCCATTGTGTTTTCCCTTGCTGTATATGTCAGTACTTTCAAATTTGTTTTATGTGAATATGGCTGTTGTTTATTTACTTCAAAATTAAGTAATTGTTTTTAATTTATTTTCAACATGGCATTGTTATGTTAGAATATAAAAGTGATAAAACTTCCTGTTTATTTTTAACAGTGATTATTTTATAACTACGTAAATAATATTTATGAATGAATATGATATTTTTATTTTTAACAATTAATTAATTTTTATTAATTCAGGGATAATAAATTAAAAATAAGTAAATACTTAAATTACAAAACTTTCAGTGAAAATTATTTTGAATAGTACTAAATAGCAAGCAATATAAATATTAGTTAATATTTTCATTTAAACAAAATCAATAATGTAATAGTGCACATAATAAATAAAACGTACTAAATAAAAAAGTCTGAAACAAATACATAAAATGATGTCATTTAAATGGAATACAAGCCAGTAAAAGGAAGATTGAGAGCGTAATGATATATATATATATATATATATATATATTAATTTTGTTTTTGAAGTTTATATTAATTTTTAATTAATTTGAAACTTCCACTCTTTGACAATACTGGATATGGGTTACAATTCTGCTTTTTAACAAAATATTTTAATCAGCCAACTGATACACAGCACATTTTGCACTAATCCAAATTAGGTATATATACAAAATAAATTTGCAGTAAATTTTTTTTTATTATTATTATTATTAATAAATTAAATTTTTTTTTACACATTCCTACAAAATAATAGCACATAATCATATATTTTCAAGTTAATTGTATGTAAACTTTTTTATTTTAATATCCAAATTATTGTTTATTACTTTATACACATCAGGTAGAATAATTTAATTGCTTTCAAAGACAAATTTCTTCCAAAATTGAATTAAATTTAATTCTAACACTGGAAAAAACTACTTAACTGAAATTTAAATTTCATTTATTGTTTGCTTTTATCAAAAGAAAAACTATTTATATATGTTTATTTAAAATTTTGCAATTAGATCCTGAAATCATAACCTAACAAGACATGATTTGGATGTGCTATCATATTAAGGGCACTTGCATGGTCCTGTACATAAAATGTTAATTTTGTCTATGTTTCGATACACTTTTACAGATAACCACAGTAGAGTACATAGGATGTGTTTTTTACTTAATTTTTTTACAGGGTTTTGTTCAATGCTATGGATTTGGTTTTTTATTTTAGTCAGTGTTTCATATTTTTTAAAATTTTACTGTAATTACTTGCGTTTTTCCTGTGCTTCTTTCGAAGCACAGAACCTAGAAGTATTCTAGCTTTTTTATTTTTTGCTGAAGACTGTCTGGATTTTTTTAATGTCTTGTATATCCCTCTCAGCCTCCCTGATGTGAGCTTCATCAAAATGTTTGGAAACTTTGACGTACATTCTGTACTTGTAATAGTGACTACTGAAAGCCAATGAAAGAGAGAATGCATGCTCTGAGCTGTAATAGGAGGAAACTGTACTTACATTCTGGATATGTCTCATAAAAGGACCAAATGTTATGAGTATAAGGTAATAAAAAAATGTCATTTGTTTACAAAAGGACAAATAAACTGTCCACTACTCAATTTCCTGTTCAATAATTTAAAACACTGTGGCAGAGCAACTTGTTTAAAAAAACTGCAAGTCAGATCAGCGCTAAAACTTTTAGTGAGTTCATAGTCAGAAACAGTCTGGCTTTAGCTCATACATTTTTGCAATGTTTTGAAAATAAAGGGGATGGGTTAGTCAATCACACTGTCAGTGGGAATGAAAATTGGATTTCCTATACAAATTCTGAGAAAAAAACAAAATTAATGCAATGGCAATGTCATCTCTGAAAAAAAGAAGTTTAAGTGAGCACTTTCTGCTCTAAAAATCATGACCACTATTTTCTATGATAAAAAAGACAAGTTTCTAATTTCATTTTCAGGAACACAAAAAAATTATTATTGCTGAATTCTACTGTAGAATCCTACTGAAACTTAAATGTTCAACTTAGAACAAAAGATGGCTTGTTATCAAGTGCGGACACATTTTTGAACAATGATTGACCTAACACAAGTTAAAAATTTACAACTGCTTAAATTTGGCTCTAAAATGTTTAAGCACCTACTTTACAGCCTGGATCTTGCACCAAAATGTAATCAAATCTTGGTCGAAAAATATGAAATGGTCAAAACTGAAGAAGAGCATTACTAACTAGTTCAAGATAAAAATGGTAGACTTTATCACAAAGGAATAAAGATGCAGTTGAAGCAATATAAAAATTGCATACAAATTAAACGGTGGTAAAATGCAAAAATATAAAGAAGGTTGGAGATTACTTTGAGTATAAAAATAACCTTTATTGTTCGATATTTCATCTTAAATCTCAAAATGGAGGTTCTTTAATAAACACAGCTTTTAGGTTCATAATACTTCACATACAACGCATCAACAAAATACTTTATAAAAATTCCTAAATTAATTTATATAAGATGTATTGAATTCAGGTATAATTTTTAACATGAATATGTACAAAAAAAAGTTACCTGAAGTTTATCGGTAGACAAGTTCATTGACTGTCTAGTTCGCAATTTAATAAGCTTGGAAAGATTTTTTGCCACAACATAACAAATTTCAGCATTAATAATTCCTTCTCCACCTTCCATCTCCAGCCGCTGACCAAGAGTTTCTGAAATTAAATTCTTAACTGTCACAATTTAACATTGCACAAAGTTTTTAAAGCACAGGGGCATTCCACCACAATTAAATTTTTTTTTGTTAAATTATCCCTTGACCTTGTAAAAAAAATAACCCTCGTATATTAAATTAAGATATGAGTGCATTAAAAACCCAAAGAATTCATTTTGTTTCCTATTTTAACAGAACAATTGTATGTAAATGGAGCCACATTTTTAGTTATTATTATTATGGATTGAAGATCACATCATTGATTTTCAAGCCAATTGTTGACTTGTAACCTAGTAATTTTTTGGCAAGATCTGATGTTATACTTTCACTTAATAACAGCATTCCTGCAATAACACCATGACAGCTTCCTCTGTAGTTGATAATTGCCACTGGTTTATGTTATTATATTAAAAGCTATTAATAAACATAATAACAATTGAACATAGTACAAAAACAAAATTATCAGAAATAGAAGCAGAAAATACATTTGTCATCTATGTTGCAGAAACAACGATGACGACAGCAGTCAGTGACTGATATTGAATAAATAAAAGTTAAAACAAACTGAGTACTGGCTAATGAGAAAGTGCCATTTAAAAAGTGACAAATATCTCACCTATTACGGTAATTATAATAAAATCGGTCAATGAGTACAGATATTTAACGGGTGTTTTATTTTTTTATCTTTTGATGGACTGGAACATAATGTATTAAATAAAATTGGAGAATAAAGCGTGATTTCCAAACTGTTCTCTGGAATGAAAATATCTTCTTTTTTTTTTTTTAAAAAAAGATACCTTTTTTAAAAACTATATTAAAGCAATTAAATTTAACTTTTCAGATGTCAGAGCCAAATTATAAACAACTACCTACAACTTACTAATTTTATAAAATTAATTTGGTGTTAACTCCAAAGTCAAAATTTAAGGAATTGAATAACTTATTATTTTGTATATCTAGTACAGTTTTTGTCAGTAAATTTATTTCAGATTTTAAGATTTTATTTAAAATACGAATAGCCCTATAAAAGGTGCATAGAGAATCCATTTGTAAAAGCAAAGGCAAGAAACTTTAGCTTGATAAAAAAGATTTCTTCTCTCGCATCAGTTATATCTGCCAAAAGTCAGTTTTCCCTGCATCCAGATAGAAGTTCTGTAACAAACAGGGAATTTTGGTTTGGCAGCTGGTAGAAATCCGTTAATACAATTACTATTCAATTGTTATTCAGTTCACTTTTCTATCTGTATTGAATGTAAAGGCGTTTAAATACAACAAAGACAAAATTTTGTTTCTGCTTCAATGGAAAAATAATGACACTGTTGCCATCCATGAGCATTCCATATGAAATTTCCTTAAATTTTCACTACTATTAAACTGTCAACATTTGGCCCAGCAAACTGTCATAATTGTAGGTCTGAAGAAAATCCTCACATAAGAATGGAGAAAGAACAATGTATATGAGGGTTTATGCTGGTTTTGATCCAAAAAAGGAATATTGAGATCACAAAAAGGATTTCTTCAACAGAAATGTAATGAGGAACTCATATCTCAAGATGTAGTTATTTCCAAACTGTATGAAGTAACTGACAAACTAATACTAATACTAATTGGAAGCCGAAAATAACAAAACTGTTAAGATGAATATTAGTACTGGTACATTACAGAGTGAAATAATGACATTGTATAATAACAAAATAATAATAATAAATGGATAGCCAAGTTTGTTATCCCTTTAATACTTTCATTATGTCCCCCTTTACATATATCACTGCAAACTTTTTCACAATATAAACAACATGCTGATAATTATGTGTGAGGAAGATGTCTTTTTGCCTGAGATTTAAACTACAAGCTCAAAAGTTTAAAAGAGAAGCTGCAAAAGTTTAAGATTAACAACAAATATAAGTAAAAAAAAGAAGATATTCGGTAAAGGTCAATAAAGATAAAATTAACATTTTTTATTATGGATATAAAAACGTTGAACAAGTAATCATTACAATTACTAGGAAATTCAGTTTTGTTAATTGAAGCTACTTAGGGAATTGTACAAAAATGTTATAAACCTAACTTAATCAGCAGAGTAGTAGAGTACAGTAGTAGTAAAGTGAAGAAGAATTGAGTCACGGTAAAGTAAATCTCAACTATTTTGAACTCTATGAAATATGACTTTTTATATCAAAATTTATTTTTACAAACGTACAAAAAAATTATGGATGTAATAGTAGCAAACAAATGAAGATAATATTTTTTTGTACTTGGAAGATTAAACTGGTTATCAAGAATTTTTACAATGAATCAAAACTGCTAATCGAATCTGCATTTTGATAGGCTTATTTATTATAATTAAAAAATAAATTACGCGTGAAATATCTCTTTTGAATGATTAGTTAATTTAAATTTACTTTTATTTCTGTTTAGCTGGTTTTTTTTTTATAAAAGAATAATTACATTAAAAGTTGAAATTTGGGAGTAATTTCACTTTTATAATTGGATAGTGATGCTACAAAATAAATGAAATAGAAAAAACTGATTATGGTAACTTATTATAACTTTTGAATAACAGAATACAATATCTATCTCCACTGTCTTCTATTTTCAGCCCAACTTCATTTCTGATTTCATTCTAGTTTTATAATCTTTAATTTCTTCTTTTTTTTTTCGTCGTAACTTCAACAGGGTTTCTCCGTGTTTTAATCATTCCTCTCATGATATATCCCAACCATTTATACTGTCTTGATTCTATTTTCTTCACTCTCCTCATTACTCTTCTCAAAGTCAATTTACATTTTTCACTCATTTCATTTAATCTTTTCTAATCACTTACATGCCTACGTTTATTAAACTCCTTCAGCTTCTTTCTTTTTCCCTTTTTCTTAGTGTTCATGTATACACATCCACAAGTTCACTTCATATAAAACATTTTACAAAAAAATAATTCTGCAAGTCTAATTATTAAATCTTACTTCTTGTTCGATCATGGAAGCATATGTTATTTCTTCTTATCTAACTGGTTTGTTATAAACTGCTTCTTCTTAACTGTTACTTTTACATTAAGATCATATTGTCTCATTAGTTAAAAAAATGCATTCCTTAAATCAACTATTATCATTTACTATTATTATAAACATGACTGCTGAATCAGGAAATATACATTTTTGCTTACTGACACTCAAGGGAAAAGTACAGTAATAATATAACTAGAATACAAGGTCTGCAAATAAAGTAATGAGACTAGTTTTTTTTGACAGCCAAAGTGGCAACACTGTAAAGTTCCCAGTAAATATATGGTTATATGAACAGCTAATTTATATTGGGTATTGATATTTTTAGTCTATTGTTGACACATGAGATACAAACAAACTTTTCATGAAATGAGTTTTTCTTGTTCGTTACAAAAATGAGTGATACTAATTATGAGCAACATTGTGCAATCAAGTTTTCTGTTAAACTTGGTGAGAATGCTACTAAAACTTTTTCAAATTGAAAAGGGCGTATAGAGATGACACTGTCAGGAGCCCAAGTTTTTAGGTGGTTTAAAGCATTTTCAGATGGCTGGGAATCAGTTGTGAACAATCCATGCTCTGGAAGACCGTTAGCGTCAAAAAGTGACCACAATGATGAGTGAATCAGACTTGATATGGTACAACTGGCAATTAACTGTCAGAATGATTGAATTTGAACCATACCACAGTTCATCAAATTTTGGCAAACGAATTGGACATGAAAAACGTTTGTGCAAATTTGGTCCCAAAAACCTCACTGTTGAACAGAAAAACAGGGTAGAAGTGTGTAAATGTAGGGTAAATTGAAGCTGATCCTGATTTTACAAAAAATGTTATTATGATGATGAATCTTTGATATCTGAGTAAGACCCAGAAACAAAATGCCAGAGCAAGGCTCATAAATAAACCATCATTTATTTATGATGACTTAAAACTAGGTCACACGTCTGAATTCAACTTTCATGATTGGTCACTTACAGAACCAAAGGTATTTTACTTACCACGTCATCTGGTACTTAAGGAATTGAGCTTAACATCTCAGATGTAAGTTGTTTTTGATGGCTCTGCTAAATCTTCAAACAACTTGTTTCTCAATGATACCTAATATCTTGGCCCTATTGTCCAGCAAAATCTTTTTTTCAAAACCCTTAGATTCAGGTTACATAGTTATGTTATTACAATTGACGGAGAAAATGTATATATAAATTTTAATTACTTCAGAAGACAATAACCAACAAAGAATCTTGTAGTGAGATTCTGCTGACAAAGAACTGTAACACTATGTGTTGAGAACTGTGACTTAGAATTAGTGCACTTTTCCTAGCTACTAGGTGTCTTGTTCAAATTGAAAAGGATAATGAAGATAAATTTCCACTTGCCGGTAAAACTATATTAAATGACTTCTATGTCGATGACCTTATTACAGAATGTGTAAATTCAAAAATCTTAAAGAGATTCCTTAAATCTTAAAGAGGGTTCCTTCTGGTGGATGGTCTTGCCAAAGTTACGTTGAAGGCATGCCATGAGGTCCAGAGTGATAGTTCTGGTTACTCATACAGGAAATAGGTGTATTGGTGGTCTTCTGAGATTGCCAACACCAGATGGGAATGTCAATGAGTCAGATGGGCATGGCAGAGGAGGAAGAGAAGTACTGTTTCTGATCTTGCAAGAAGCTGCTATTTAAACCTGAAGAGTCTACTCAAGAAGTGGATGAAGAGCTAAAAGATTCAGAAGGGCAGATTTGTGTACCCAGATTGACGAAGATCCACAGGGCATCAGATATAAAATCATAATCAAGAAGATCAGTAGAGTGTCACCTGCAATGAGTCGCTGCTGACTACTGATAATCATCAATTTTTTGCACTGAATTTCATGTTTCTAACTTTTACAAGGGTTGTAATAAATATTTGATTTTTATAAGTGCATTTGTATAGGGGCAAGTTTTCACTTAGAAATTATGTAAATATGAGGGTAAGTCTGGAAATAAAATGAAATTTATAAAAAAAATCCTTTTCGGCATGCCAGAAGGCAGAGGTAGAGTTCACTGATGCTAAGTAGGGGATATAAAGTTAAGAAAAACTTCCAATTTATGCAATAAGACAATGTTTACAGTGAAAAAAGTTTCACATGTTTAGCATATGACAAACCCCATCTTACAATTCCAGCAACATTTTGGTCATCCCTTGCTGTAAAGGTTGGTCATATCAAAAATTGTTTCAGACAAAGGTTTTAGGTAATGTTTAGAGGACTAACGACCACTTTAAACCGACTTGATACTGTGCCTATTAAGGGAGATATGATTCTTTTTTGTCTTTGAAATCCCATTTTTTCAACCCCCTGGGCTAATGGTTGGTGATATAAAAAAAATTTACTTACATCAGTTTTAGGCCCTTATCCAAAGAATAGTAGGAACTTTAAATGAATTTGATATTTTACTTAATAAGAAAGTTACAGTGATATTTTGTTTTTTCAAACCCCCCCTCCATCATTTCCACCCCCATGGTCTGATTTTGGCCATTAACGAACTTGAATGAGATTTTGAGACGCGTTATTTTTAAGGAACAATTTGAAAGTGATTGGCGCAAAATTACGGCAATTATCATGTCCACACGCGCGCATACACGCATACACACACACACACACACACACACACACACACACACACACACACACACACACACACACACACACGAGTATTTCTAAAATGGTGGGCTGGCTAAACTTTTTCGGATTCTACTTGTTAAACTAACAAATAATATCCTTAGGAAAAATTGCAATTCCTTCTTCATTTTCCCCCTGTCCGCCACTTTGTTAATTTTATATAAAAATTTATATCTCAAGTTCAGGTAGACAATCACATTAATATTTGGTAAGTATCTTGTTAATAAAGTTCTAAAATTATAAAAAAAAATCAGGACTAAATACCTTTGCAAATTACAAAATGGCAGCCATGTTTATTTTTCAATCTGTTATACCTTTGTAAATATTAGTTTTATCAAAATTTATGTTATTTTTCTAAAATATTAAGCCTTTCATTTTGAAAAAAGTGACATTTTATTTTTTTAAATCGGTTTACAAATAACTGAGTTATGGCAGAAAACTGATGTATTTTTTTCATGTCCTCCACTTTACGTTCAATTCGATTACATATTGCTTTTATTTCTTGTTAATTGTAGTATTGTAAATTAGTATCAAATTAAGTAATAATTTTCTCACAATAAGATTTAATATTAAATAATAATAAAACAACTGATGTTAATTTTTCACTTTTGAATAATTTTATACAGCGATTATTACTGTTGATCGTGTTAACAATGTAGAAATGAAGCTTCTTTCAATTGGAATAGTATTCAAAATTCACAACCAGTATATCTGGAGTAACAGGTACCTTCCAAAGTAGCCATCAACAAAGATTTTCCACTTATGGGCAGTATTTTTAATGATTATCTTTTGGGTCCTGTCATTATACCAAATCGTTTAAATGCAGAAAATTATCTTGCTCATTTACATGAAAATCTTCAACATTTTTTGGAAGACCTACCTCTACAATTAAGAGGAAATATATATATATCATTTGTAAATATGATATATATATATATCATATATGTATATGTAAATATGATATATATATATATCATATATGTATATGTAAATATATCACTACGATGTAGCTCCAGCACATTTCAGTCAGTTGGTATCAGATTTCCTGCACGAAACTTTCCGTGAAAACCAGTATATCTGGAGTAACAGGTACCTTCCAAAGTAGCCATCAACAAAGATTTTCCACTTATGGGCAGTATTTTTAATGATTATCTTTTGGGTCCTGTCATTATACCAAATCGTTTAAATGCAGAAAATTATCTTGCTCATTTACATGAAAATCTTCAACATTTTTTGGAAGACCTACCTCTACAATTAAGAGGAAATATATATATATCATATATGTATATGTAAATATGATATATATATATATCATATATGTATATGTAAATATATCACTACGATGTAGCTCCAGCACATTTCAGTCAGTTGGTATCAGATTTCCTGCACGAAACTTTCCGTGAAAAATGGGTAGGCTGTGGAGAACCAGTACCCTGGCCTGACCGATCACCTGACTTAAACCCTCTTGACTTCTACCTGTGAAGCCATTTTGAAACATATTGTTTATTCAACTCAACATTGAGGATCTTCAACATAATGAATATCAAGAAATTAGGAATACTCCTGGAATTTTTTAATCTCTCAGAAAAAGACTGGAGACTTGTGTAATTTCTAACGGTGGACACTTTGAACATCTCTGATAACTTTTAACAATTGTTAATTGTTTAAGTACACCTAATTTTCTACAATAATTAACGTAAGATTATTACAGGTAGTTGTTTTATTTTTTTTAATTATTAGGTCTATCATTGTGAAAAAATTATTACTCAATTTGATATAATTTACAATACTAGAATTACCAAGAAATAAAAACAATTAATATTTAAATCGAATTGAACGTAATGTGGAGGACATGAAAACAGAAAATTACATCAATTTTCTGCCATAACTCGGCTATTTGTTAACAGATTTAAAAAAATAAAATGTCACTTTGTTCAAAATAAAAGGCTTAATATTTTAGAAAATAACATAAATTTTAATAAAACTAATATTTATAGAGATATAAGATTGAAAAATAAACATGGCTGCCATTTTGTAATTTGCAAAGGTATTTAAGTCCTGATTTTTTTATAATTTTAAAACTTTATTTCCAACACGCTTACCAAATATTAATGTGATTCATCTATCCAAACTTGAGATATACATTTTTATATAAAAATAACAAAATGGCAAACAGCGGGAGAACGAAGGAAAAAATTGCCATTTTTCCTAAGGATATTTTTTGTTTAATTTTACAAGTAGAATCCAAAAAAGTATAACCAGCCCACCATTTTAGAAACACTCTGTATAAAATTTTGACCTGAGTGGTTTTGAGGTCTGGGGGATGTGAAACACAAAGATATGTCAAAACTTCCTGGAATTCGAATCATGGTACCCATTACAATACGTAGCTTTATTATGAAATCTATCTAAAAAAAAACAATAGTTGTACTTGTATAAATGAAATATGCTTATTTTTTTGTATAAGTTCCATTATGTCTATACACTTAGTCCATCTTTTATCAGGCTTTTTAATTTCTTTCTGGAATAATCTTTGTTGGTTTTACCCTTTCTGAACTGAGAAAATATATCATTGCTTACAATTTCTTCTATGGTACAATCAGACAAAGACTTTTTTAAACACAATTACAAACAGTTAACTCTATAAAGTACTACCTAACAACAAATGATATAAAGTTATGACTTATAGCACAACAGTCAGTGATGCAAGATAAGTGGTTGGGAAGGAAATAAACATTTCTCTTTATTTTTTGACTTTCCCATGTAAAACAGTCTTTTGCACCTACTTATGAGTAATAATCATCACTATGAAAAGTTTAATATAGTAGTTGAATAAAGATTTATAATTTAATGTTTAATGTTTACTAGGATTATTTTATTTGAACTTCTCATTATTCTTCTTATTTTCTATTAGGTTAATTTCAGTGGTATCCATATATTGATTATGCACAAAACTTTCTTTATCTACTTAAAAAACTGATTCAATACATTTGAATGTCACTGTAATGTTAAACACACATATTTTCATAAAATGAGCAAGTCATATTACCACATAGTGATGGAAGCTCTTCATCTTTACTGTAAGTTAGTACTGCGACTAAAGCTTCTTTCCAGCTGCTTAAGTTACAAGAACTAACAACATGGCTCCATTCTTCAGTAACAACAGCTCCAATCAGTTCAGATAAATGCCCCTTGCTTTGCTAAAAACAAATCAAAAATGAAATTATCATTGATGTAATGACAATAATAGTTATCGATGACATAACTGCATAAATAAAATCTACACTGTAATTACATGAATTTACTATTTTTATTTTACTCTTTTACTGTAAATTTTTCAGAGGGTAAAAGATTTCAGATACTATGACCCCTGCCCTCTATATAAAATAACACTTTCTTATGTTCTAAAAAGTACAGATTGACTAAAAAAAAGTCTAGACTACCAGAAAGAAATTTTCCAATGGAAATTTCCAGAATACAAACTTATTTAAAATCATGGTTATTTTGTTGCAAAATAATCAAGTACATCTTGAACATATAATGTAAACAAATTATATTAATAAACAATTGTGGGGTTTGAAAATTCACAAAATTAAAAGGGAATGTTAAATTTAAAATATAAACATTGATTTTTATGTGAGTAAAAATAACAAGTTATGTTCTTTAGCCTACTCCAAAATTGTTTATCTTTTTAAGTTTTATTTTTGAAGTATAAGTTTATGAAAAATTTACAAATAATTTCTATGTAAGCTTGATCACAGTGGAGTATATTTCAACTCTCAAACTAAATATTAGAAAATCCTTTTAATTTAAAAAAGGCAGACTCTGTTTTAAAATTAGTAATTATAGTATTTTTCAAATTAAATATTTTAAATAATTTTAAACACAATTTTGCACAAACTGAACAAATTAGCATGAAAATATATTCATTTACTTTATAAAATTAGAACAGATTTTACAAAGTATTATACTCTTAACACATAATAATTATACCACGTGATTCAAAAAGTACTCCACAACTTTAAAAGCATTTAAAAATTTATTTAGATAACTTACAGATTTGGTGGAGGTCTCATTTCATAGCAAAACATGTCAGGTTTGACTAATAGATATTGAATTCAGCCATCAGTGCTGTAAACAGTATTGTTAAAAATGGATATATTTACTGGTGTGGATTTGTGCTCTCTCTGTGTTTTGGTTTCACGATTTGCAGTCAGCAACTGCAGTTCAACGTAATTTTCATAGAGAGTAAGGTAGGGAGCCTCCTAATAGGCACACGATTTACTCTTGGCACCAAACCTTTGTTGAGACAGGTTGTTCTGTTAAACATACAAAATCACCAGGACAGCCACACATCCCTGAAGCTGCTGTGAAACAACTCAGAGAAAGCTCTGCATGTAGTCCAAAGAAATCAACTTGATGTGCATCACTTGAGACTGGCATTCCACAAATGACTGGTATATATTATGTAAATGATTACACTTGAATACAAACTAAGCATGGTTCATTACATTACTGATGACGAGAATGTTGCTCAGCTGCAGTTTTGTGCGGAAATGATGGATAGAATTGTAGACAACAATACATTTTTAGACAATGTAGTTTTTAGTGATCAGTCAATGTTTGGCAAATTAAACTGATTATCAAGAATGTCCTTTGCAGCACATTATTGATAGCCCTAAGGTCAATGATTTTTGTGCTCTAAGCAAACAAAGACTGTAAAGCCTGTTTTTCTTCCAGGGTGCAACTGTGAATGGTATAATTTATCTGGACATGCTTTAAAATTTTATAATTCCTCAGTGAAATGATGATGATTATGACGCCATTATTATCAGTAATCACAATGGAAGCCATTACTATCAGCAAATGGGGCACCATATCACTACTGCCGAAAAGTCTGAGCTTTTCTTGATATTCTATTCCCAAGTTGGTGGATTGGTCGTGAAGATCAAAATTGCATGACCACTTCGCTCCCCAAATTTGACCCTGCTAATTTTTTTCTAAGTTTTATGTATCATCTTGCCTGCTAATCTTTTTGAGTTGAGCTAAGACTTTGAATTAATACTGTAGTTGCAGAGATAACTTCTGACTTGCTGGCTACAGTCTGGAATGAAATCAGATTCAGGTATGATGTATGTTGCATTACAAATGGAAACATATCATACCAAAGTGAATGTTGGGTGATAAACTAAATGTCTTTTTGTAGGAAATGAGACCTCAACCAAATCTGCAAGTTATCTCAATAAATTTTTATGTGCTTTTAAAGTTGTCAATTCCTTTCTAAATCAATCAGAATTATGTTATTATATCATAACACAAAATTACACATATCTCCCTAACAAAAAAAAAGCCTGATCTAAAAACAGTGACTTCAGAACAAAACAATCTATGTGTTACACAGCCAAAAGGTGGATGAATATTGGAATACAGTTTATTGTCTTTTCCCAACGAGTCCCACATTATTAATGATTTTTTTTCATGAGAAATAAGTCACAGTAAAAAAAATTTACACCTTTAAACATAATATGAACAATCTTAAGAAATGCAACTTGAATTTATGATTTGATTAGTAAGGATTTATATGACTACAATAACTTTGTCAAAGCAGTAATGAATACATTACTCTGAGTACCTGAAAATAACGATGCTGAGTTTTAGCTAAAAGATCAGATCCAGCAGTCATAGCCAGAATGATGGCATCAGCCATTCTGTTTTTCTGAAGACATAATTCCACTGCCAACTCAATATTACCAGCAAGGAGAGTTTTGCCAATCATTCCATCAACATCTGTAAAACAAAGAAAAAAAAAGTCTAATTTATGATCCAAAACAACCAAAACACATAAGTATATGATAAAAGAGTTTTCATATTACAATAGTTATTTTCAAGACAGCTGAAACTATTAATTCATGTAAGACTAAGAGAAACAATTCAGAAAAAGTCAGAGTAATTTGAAGTTTGAAGTCAGAGTAATACTTCAAACAACAATGATAACCATCGTGCTACTAAATATGAGATTTGGTTTCAGTATTGCTTCACATACTTTTTGTGCTACACACATAGTACAAGTTATATGTTTTTTTTTTGTCAAAAAAATTCATTTAAAATTAATCCCTCTGAAAAAAACAGTTTTTAGCTTGGGGTTACATTATAAAAATGCTTTTTTCACTGTGATTTAGATCATTAACAGAAAATTAATTATCAACATTTGGTCTATTAAACTGTTTGCTTATTTGGGATTTTTGAGTTATGTTAAAAGTTAAATTTCTTCTCTGCAGCAGAAGAAATGCAATATGCAATAAAAGGAAACAATATTTTTCTTTTAAGTTCACAATTTATATTTACTGATCTCTATTAACTCAACTATTCATTGTATTTTAATGCAAAAATAATTTTGTGTGATGGATGACAGGCTAATACTATGGATTTGTATTCTATGAATACACATGAAAAAAGTCATTAACTTGTTTACACATTATTGAATAATGTATACATAAATAAATAATACAATATTTTTTTTAGAACTTTTTAACGTAGGTTGTCAAATAATATACCGGCTTGGTTCAATACCTCAGTTAGGTTTAATTATTCTAAACATTTTATTATTCGTTGGTTCATTCAAATAAATAAAAGTCTTTATTTTGTTTACAATATAAATTATTTTTATTATAACCTTTGAACCTGTAATTCATCTATATAACATTATTGTATTAATTAATTAAACATCGTAATAAACACATGTTGAGTCTTTGAAGGATGGAACAAGACTGACTAACAGTAGAGCATTAAAGATTCATTTAATAAAAGTAACAAAAAAAGTGAGAATTTATAAAAAGTAAAAGAAAGAGTAAACATTTATAAAGAATAAGAAAAAAGTGAAAAAACCAGAGTTAACATAACTGCCTGCCAAAAATCATGGGTTTTTTCAGTTTAACATTGTAAATGAAATATTACAAACAGTAACATGAGTCATATGATTTTTTTTTTTTTTTTATATCTCGATGACTACCATTAGGTAGTGCTTCAGAGGATGAGATGAATGATTTGTAGCATGTGTGAAAATGCCATGCCTGACTGGGATTCGAACCCAGGACCTCCGGGTGAAAGGCTGAGATGCTACCACTCGCGCCACGGAGGCTGGCTGATACAATCTATAATGCTGCATTTCAACAGAATAACAAACAAATTTAATTGTGAATAAATAAACAAAAATATAATTAAATTGTTAATATTTATGTTTAGTTGAAATGGTATTTACATTCATTTGTGATGTAATATTAATAGTACTCATATAAATGTATAGTAAATTAATTAAAAAGTTCATAATAGTATTTTGAATAATAATAATAATAATACGCACATTGCTTAAATAAATAATAATACAATCAAATATTTTAACTTATAATAGTTTGAAATTACATTCACATTAATTTTAAATAATAAATAAATCTAAGGAATCCTAGATTTATTTGTTACTGATCTTGAGCAATAGCTCAAGATCAATAAATGATTTCTGGTGTCTTATTGCACCTAATATATGAAGCAATACATAATCATATAATGTATAATACAGATGTGAAATAATTAAATTAATACAAATATGTAAATTACATTATAAATATTAGCACAATATTTATGAGCATGTAAACAGCCATAATATAAGAATATAAATCGAATGAAATTACAAGACAATAATATGAACATAATTAAACCAATAAAAAATAATGCTTAAAAATATTATTTTAATCAATCATTTGAGAATGGTAATAGACATAATTTATGCACAGATCTTCTTAATACACCATTAACTGAATGTAATTCAACAACCCTTACTACGTTGTCAGAGCCTGAGTATGCCTGGGTGACAGTTCCATCTTTCCAATGTATGGGTGAAGAATTTTCATTGGAAACTAATACTAAATCTCCAATACAAAGATTATGGGATGGAAAATGCCATTTAATGCTGTAAATAATGTAAATAGTACATCATCTCCATCTTCGCCAAGTGTGGGCAGTAATTCAATTTCTTCACGCTGAGGGGTGTAATGCAGCTGAAATTCATCGATGAATAACTAATGTGTATGGTGAAACTTCAATGAGTGACATCAAAGTGCGACAATGGTGCAGGAACTTTAAAGCAGGACGTACAGATGTTCATGATGCAGGTGGTCAGGGAAGGAAGCGAGTGCTATAACAAAGAAGCTCCTGCAGCGTTTTCGTTGGGAAGTGTTTGATCACCCACCATACAGTCCGGACTTGACTCCATCCGATTTTCACCTCTTTGCTCACATGAAGCGCTGGCTAGGAGGACAACATTTTGGCACAGAAATCGAGCTGCAGACCAACGTAGAAACATGGCTGAAAATACAGGCAGCTCCGTTCTATGACGAGGGTATTGGAAAGTTGGTACCATGCAAAGACAAATGTCTAAATCGGAGTGGCGACTATGTAGAGAAATAGCTTAACTATGTAAGTACTTGTTACAAATAAAAAATTTTTTATTTTCGCTGTGGTTTTAATTTCGTGACCGATCGGACCTTGAAAAAAAAATAACCCTCGTAAAACAACACATTGTACTTTGAATGAAAAGTTCTTATATTGAGAGTGTTCAATTAATGTAAGTGTAACACTGTATCTGGATTGAGATAATGAGTTATTTATGCCTGAAATGAGGAGATCATTTTGAATAAGTTTAAGTACTAATTTTCAGGCAAATTTATATGTGCAAAAATTTGCCTGGCTACTAGAATCTAATAAGATTCTATATGAATGGTGATTACCATATATGGTGTTACATATGGCTGTTGATAAAAGTATATTTTCATTTGACTAAATTTACAATAGGTATTACCTTTAAGCTTATTGTCATCTAAATTAGAATGATTAATTTTGTCCATATGAACGAGTATATTATGTTTTTTAGTACAAATCACACATAAGTTTTTTTAAGTAACACTCATAAATAGAATGGCCTTTATTTAAACAAATAAAACAACAATTATTATGCTTCAAAATGTCTCTGCGTCATTGATGGACAAATTAAAAAATTCTTTACATTGTTGTAAATGATGGTTTGAATTACACGCTTAGACTTAAATTCTGAATAAAAACTGACATTATTTTCTTTAAATTGCTTTTTATGATTTAAGGTAAAAAGCGTTTGTTAAAAGCTTTGGTTGAATTGCTTTGATGCTGTCCTTTTGTTTCATTTTCTGTTTTTACCTGCGTGTTTGAAGTGAATGTATTAATATTTTCTAGACGCTGTCATTTGGAATTAAGAAATTTGATAAAGTCTTTAAAGGTGGGAAATCTTTGATTTGACAAGTTTTCATTCCATAATCTTGAGGCATTGTAGTCCAATTTTGATGTTAGAAATTGGACAACAATGAATTCATATGTGTTTACAGGAAGTTGCATTGATTCAAGCAAATTCACATATGAGGAAATTCATTAATAAATTTGGATAAAGTACCTGCGATTTCTCTTTCTATACAATCTTACCTTAAAATGCGCTCAGCATTATGAAATGCAATTATATATTTATCAAATCGTGTTTTTAATAATTCTAGAACATAACCATAATTTTCATTTGTTATTGGCAGATTTTTAATGATAGCTAAGGCTTCATCTTTCAAAGAGGAATGTAAGTAGTGTAGTTTTTTAATATTAGATAAATCATCTCTGTTATGTACTAAATCAATAAATATATTAAAATAGTGCTGTCACTCTTAACACATTACCTCAACATTTTTGAACTCATAAATGTCCTCATATTTTGAGGAATATCACCTAATGATGATCATAATTGTGAGCAAATGTGCCAATCCTAGTTAAAGCGGCCTTTACTAACCCTCTTTGTCTAATTAATTGTTTCCTATCCATAATAATGGTAATAAATTAAATTAACAGTATGAGTTATTAACAAATTAAATATGAAATGAATGAAATGATATTACATAAATGATGAGACAATGTAAATTAAATGCAATAATAAATTAAAAAGATATTACATAAATGATATTGTACATAAAAAATTTCTGCGAGTCCCTTTATTGTAGTAATTTGTTGAACATTAAGATTCTAGAAAAATTCAGATTATGTCCGTGATTCTAGAAGATCAGAAGATGATTCTTCAAAATTTTAGATTTTATCCACAGTTCTGGAACGCCAGAAATGATGATTCTTCAAAGTTGCAGATTACATTCGCGGCTGGAGGACCAAAAATGTGTAGAATAATATACTGCCTTGGTTGGTTAGGTTTAATTATTCTAAATATTTTATTATTCGCTGATTCATTCAAATAAATGTCTTTATTTTGTTTATAATATAAATTATCTTTACTATAACCTTTGAACTTGTAAGTTATATATATAAAACACTATTGTATTAATTAATTAAACATTCGTAATAAACACATGTTGAGTCTTTGAAGGATGGAACAAAACTGACCTACAATAGATCATTAGATAAATTCATTTAATAAAAGTAAAAAAAATGAAAAATTTCTATTTTTACAAATAAAAAAGGAGGAAATGAAACCCGAGTCTTAACATAGATTGCCTATAATTTGACTACATTAAAAAATATCTGTTGAAAAAAATAACTTTCACAGCAAAAGATTTGTTATTATAAAATGTATTAATATACTGACCCTTCACTATAATGGTTTTCCCCCAACCATACAATGGATAATGATATAAACTGAGATTTCATTAATTTTTATAATTTTCTTGGACAATAACTACTGATATGATTGTTACAAAAAGAATCCAAAAAGATTATAAAATCAACATATACCAATTATCTAAATTATCACTAAAACAAATTTTGTAAATAATATTTCCTTCATGCAAGTAAATTCTGCACAAACTCATATAATTTGTATTAGGTCTATGGTATTATTTGAACAAAAATATTACCATCTCCAGTAGGAATGATAAATGAAGCAGATTTCTCATCTTGAACAGCATTTATTCCAATATTATCAAAGGCTGATATTTTATCACTGGTATAATTTAATCCATTAGTAGAACCCTATAATAAACGGAAAAAACATTAGCACAAATCGATCATTTACTTCATAATAATAAATCATCAAATTCTATGAACCTGTTTTAACCTTGTCAAATTTAAGTTATACATTAATTGGGAAAAAAACAGATATACAAAAAAATCTGGATCAGTTCATATTGAAAACAATATTTTAGAATAATTTTCAAAATAGAAGTGATGTACAATTAATGTAAATGTTAATAAAAAAATTACAATAAATTATCCATCACTGCCTATAAATTTATTGTTAGTAACTGAATCGATTAAACAAGTAACAGCAAGTAATATTACAAAACAGTTTTTCTTTGCATTAGCTTATCCTCAAGTGAAAGAGCATAAATAATATCTATTTAGGTAGAGTTCTGCATTTCGCACCAAAAAAAATCTGCAACTTCACAATGAAGAATAGCATCCAGAGGTGCCTCCTGAAAGATCACAAGAATGGAACTTTCTCACTCCTCACAAAAAACAAGAAGAAATTTTCTAGGCTGTTTTAAGTGCTATAAATTTTTATCTATAAAAGTAATTAACTTTGTTTCAGAGATAGATAAAATCTAAATAATAGTAATAAAATCAGCAACAATTATTGTACCATTAACTTTTGGGTTCTTTAAACCTGATATTTAGATTTTCTATAAAATTAACTTTCTTAAATATATGTACTTTTATATATTAATTTTATTTATCCCATTTCATTCAATATATGCATATCACATCTCAGTTTTTTATGTTTAACATTAAAACTGAGCAGGGAATAGTAACAATAGCCTTATTTTAAAAATAAGTTATTACACAGCAACAAAGTAAATGCAACAATGACGTTATGATAAGTAACCATGTCCCAATATAAAAAAGATTAAGACAAATATTATAATTAATTTATAAGACTTACCAAATACTGTTAAATGAAAATATCCAGGTAGGAAAAATGAATGGATATCATGCAACACAAAAAGATAAATATTATAGAAATAAAAATATTTACAGTTGACTTTAAAGCATTAACAGAGAAAACAAAAACTAAGCATCTTACCCTTTTAAGCACATTGAGCACACAATGGGGAGATACATTTTGGTCAGTTTTAGATCACAGGAAGATGTCTTGATCACAAAAAGGTTTTGTAGTCAGTTGATAACTAGAAAACAGCTATCCACTGACTGGCTTTTAATGTTTTAGATGACAATATGACTAAATATGTAGCAGACATAAATCATGGATAGTAACTAACAGTAGATGAAAATAAAGTTTTTTCAAAATGTACAATTTCTGTTTGGATTCTATTTTTTTAAAGTTTGTACTTAATTTTTATTGTAATTGTTTCAAATGACTTAGAATTATACATTTTTAAATATAAAATAATATCATTAAAAAAAAAACGATATATTTGAGATGGTGTTTGAATTATAAAAAAAAGTTAAATATAAAACGACTTATTAATTTAATGCAAAAACCCATAAAAATTAAACAAAAATAAAACTTGTAATTGAAATTTGAGCATATGTTGCAATGGCATTGTGGTACAGTATAACATACTACTACAGAGATTTGTAAATGCAGAATTTTTTTGGTTCATTTCAATAAATTTCAAAGAGGATAATATATGCAATATAGAAATGTATTAACAAATTCAAACTGAATAAGCCATGCCAAAACAAAATATTTTAAATTATTATGTTATTTCCCAGGCTTGTAATACTAATTAATTATATTTTTTGCATTTACTTATACCCTTTTAACAGTTTTGTTGGCAACCCTAAAATCTCAAGAGTTTTTTGTGCTTATTTTAGAACTATTAGTTATAAGTTACAGTAACTAAAGCTACAAAAGTTAAAAGCTTTATATAAAGTGTAAAAATGAAAACCTTTAAAGGATCAGAACATCTGGCTGTGATCTAGAACCAATTCAAATGTCCACCAATACTTTTTAGGTATTTATCTTGTGTTAACTTTTTGTTTAAAAATTATAAGCTTGCTGTAAAACAGGTTTAAAATCACACAAAGCTTTACAATATTAGGATATCCTCCTGCCTTTCTAAACTGGCCAAATATCTGCCAAATGGTTCATTTGTGTTAAAAAAAGTAGCTTGTTGTAAATAGATAAAAGAATTACATAGATCATTACAAGTTTATCATCTTATTATCAATAAAAGCAACTGCACAAGAGCATTTCCCTACCGACCTCTTCTGTCAGCCATTTATTAAACTAAAAATTTAGTAAATCCTTTTCAACTGGTGGTCATTAAAAAAAACTGATGTTAAAGAGTGATGTTAGTCATGAAAAAGTATGTTACTGGACTACAGTAAAGTAAATAAATAATTAGCTTTTTTTTAAAAAATTCCATGCTCCACAACATTAAAATATTTCATTAAACATTATTTTTTTATTGTAAATGAGGCAAGTACATATTAAAAGAAACTACGTAATCAAAATGTATTGAATAAAAAAAGCTCCACTGTAATGACAGTTTTATTTTTTTTAATTTAACAAACTCAACTTACCATAGAATTAGAAAATGAATCAAAATCAAGTTCCTTATCGCCCTAAAACAATAGAGATAAAATCATTAATTGAAATTGAATTACTAATCATCATACTTATCACAATGCTAAAATAATATCTAAAAGCTTACAGTAACACAGAATTTCACTGTGGGTGATGAAGGACAATCATGTAATGTCCATTTTCACAAATATCAGTTATACTTTCGTAAAATTATATGTTACTTAATAGGATACCTCAATGAATTGTGTACTTAAAAAATAAAGGGATCTCCAATGCTTCTAAACTATGTTAAAATAGTAAACTATCTTTATTACAATACCCATTTTAAATTCTAAAACAACTTCCTCAATGAATACAACTAAACTGAAAAGTATTCAATGCTATATAACTACGTACTGCATATTTGAGTTTTGAGCAACTACATGATTACAAAATAAATAATATTTAAGTAGTATCCATATTTAAAGATGAGGAGGAGGTTTCCTAAATTTAAACTAAAAAAGAAAAATCGCCATAAATAAACCGTTAAAAAAAATTGTAAGTTTACACAAGTCCAGTAAATTGTCTTAATTGGATTTGGCTCTACAAGGGATAAAAATCTCACTAAAATAAAATGAAAATCTATGATCTAATATAAAATTTAATATAAATTTATAAGATTTCAAATAATAAAATAACGCTTACCTTTTATATTAACAGAAAAGATTTAACAGAGTGTATCGTTAATGAGTAAAATAAATATTAATTTATAAGTTAAGTCAATTAACCACCCACTACAAAAATAGGGCCTTTAAAACAATCTGGCCAACCCTAACAAAATCTTTTCATTTTTTCAAGTATGATATTTAAAAATACTTAGACCAAATTAATTCATGAGAAGTAATATAAGAAGCCTTTAAAAGTACATTAATTACAATGGAATAAATATATATTAGCCTATTACAACTCTATTTACCTTGGAAATAATCGATTTTACAATGAACTTACGAGTTATTTTATGTTATACTATTTGAGAAAACAAAAATAAAATATCCACCCAAAGAAATAATTCTAAGTTTTTAAAAAATTGGACTTTTGAGAATTGTAAATTATAAAACAATATAAAAACTATAGTAAACAATAAACACCTAATATTTACAGATCACTTTCATTATGTTTTGTTTTGATTAACATAAAGCAAACAAAGACTTGAAGTAATGTGTTAACAAATAAGAATCAATTCCACTTTAAATTTTTATTTTCTGAAGTTTACACCAAATTGAAATTGAATAAATTTATTAATTTTTTTTTTTTTGTTGAAGATGTTTTATTTTGGTTTATTTCACAAAAAATATTATAAAATATTTTATATTTTTCTGATATATTGCTATATATCACAAAAAAGTTTTTAATTTTATTTTTATTTAAAATATGAATAGGCCTTACAAAATGACACCTGTATTAAGAGAAACCATTCACAAAAATGCAAAAAATTATGGAGGAATTATTAATTATGATGTATTATCCACCAAATTGATAATATTAAGAAAAATAATAATGAGAATAAAAATATATATATTATAAATAAAAAATATATAAATATAATAGATAAAAAATATATTTTATATAATAAATAAAAATAAATATTGATGAAAAACAGCATTAAGAAACCATTACCAAGCATTAACTACAACTGTAGAAGTGTTTTTTATTTCAAATAATTATCCTTAAGTTTTTGTGAAAATACTTTGAATAACACTGATTTTAAGCTACATATGACAATCTGATTTAAAGTAATGATTACCATAAAAATATATCTTCTAACTTAAGCATGTCATCTATGTTTTAAAAAATCGTCCACTGGAAGAAACTTATATAATGGGATCTCCAAAGGAACGTTCTCTATAAAATTAAGTCATGAAAATTGATGCATTTAGTTGAGAGTAAAGCTTGAACACAAAAAAACAAGACTGAATAGAGAACTTAATATTATTTTTTAACAGGCTTCCAAAAAATTAGGAAGATTTAAAACAATGAGAAGATTTAAACCAGAGAACATTTAAAAAAGTGGAAGTCATTATACAAGAATCATCTGCAGTAGAGGATCACCAATGTTAAAGTAGAAAGAAAAAAGAGAACAAAGGTTTGGAATGTCAATGAACATCAAATAAGAAAGATATTAATTGTCATAAATCATAAGAAAGATTTATAGATGAAAAATTAAGTAATAAAACTAAACAAATATTATATCCAGTATATCAGGAATTACAGCTAACATTTTATAAAAAATTTACTAACCATCTCGTAAAGGTCTTACACTTAAGGTATTCTTAAAATAAAATTAACTATTAAAGCAACAACATAAAACACACACCTGTCCTAAATTTCCTAAGCCATCAGTAATTTTCTCCACATCTCCTTTCAGTCTTGCATTTGCAGGTTCCCCCAAGAACTTATTTAGCTAAAAATTACATAAAAAATGTTCATGTAAAGGCAATTTGAGTAAATGAAAAAGAAGCAGTGAATTCCAGTAATTTGGGATATCAGTTAATTTAGCTGTTTAACTACCATATAGCTTGATTAATTCCAGCAATAATGAGCAAAATCTACTTCACCAACTCAGGATAACACTGACCTCATGATATTTTACAAGTAAGTGTATAGATGATGAGTGAAGATTTTAAGAATGTAACATGATTTGGATTATCAAATTACAAGAAAAACAGATACTTTTACTTGATAACTAAATAATGCATTTGAAATTAACAGTTTCCACAAAAACATTTAGCAGGAATTTTGTTTCTATTACAAAATCTTCCTATCATAAAAGTGCTTTTGTGCAGTCACTTGACTCTGACAATGAAAGAGGTATGGTTGGTCAATAACATAAGTGTAATTTTACTTTTTTTTTCATGATACCCTGGAATTTGAGAGCAATAATTGATCAAAAATCTGTAACATGACCCCTAGATTACTCTTTTCTTAAAAAGCATAGAGAGAAACAGCTCCACACTATCATAGCTGATCTCAAATCCCTACCTGTTGTGTTTCTGCAACTACTTCTCCACTTTCCACAAAATAAATAAGTGTATAAGTGTAAGTCTTATAAATAAGTGTAAAATAATGGGCTAAGTAATATTATTACAAAATAATAGCTACAAAAGAAAACCAACGCACAAAACTAAAGGCCATGCTGCTACATAAAGACCACATTCCTATATGAACTATACCACACAAATTATAATAGGTCCAAACAACAAATTTAACAATGAACAGAGACCATTTTTATAAATTTCAATGCATCATGAATATGAACATTATCTAATCCAACTCCAACAACTATTAAATTATTTGCAATATATTTTCTACAGGATCATTACACAGATTAATAGTAGTATATTTTCTACACTATATACATATATATATATATATATATATATATATATATATATATATATATATATATATATAATTTTTTGAAAATTCAAATAATTCATCAACATACTGACCAGTTTTCTGAATTAATTCAACATAAATAAAACTTAAACCACCACAAATAAGTTAGTTAAACTTACCAATTTAATACCAAAAATTGATTTTCACAGGATCCTGAATCTTCAGTAGGTACCATTCAATTCTACAATTACACAAAATGAATTATTTTTAAAAAAATTTTAATTAAAAAATTGCAAAAATTGTTAGTTTTATAATCTTAAAATTTGTTACCGATGAACACACAATTTAGCAGCCCAGCTCATGATTCCAGTACTGGGCAGCGGAGTTGCGTGTTCATCCATTAACAAACTTCAA